>NC_064303.1:60620284-60920312 GCF_023373825.1 Bactrocera dorsalis
ACATGGTGTCAAAGAGAAAGATGCTCAGTATGCTTTGACATTTCATCATGAATAGACTTACTAACGAGCAACGCTTGCAAATCATTGAATTTTATTACCAAAATCAGTGTTCGGTTCGAAATGTGTTTCGCGCTTTACGTCCGACAAATTTTGTTGAGCGATGAGGCTCATTTCTGGTTGAATGGCTACGTAAATAAGCAAAATTGCCGCATTTGGGGTGAAGAGCAACCAGAAGCCGTTCAAGAACTGCCCATGCATCCCGAAAAATGCACTGTTTGGTGTGGTTTGTACGCTGGTGGAATCATTGGACCGTATTTTTTCAAAGATGCTGTTGGACGCAACGTTACGGTGAATGGCGATCGCTATCGTTCGATGCTAACAAACTTTTTGTTGCCAAAAATGGAAGAACTGAACTTGGTTGACATGTGGTTTCAACAAGATGGCGCTACATGCCACACAGCTCGCGATTCTATGGCCATTTTGAGGGAAAACTTCGGACAACAATTCATCTCAAGAAATGGACCCGTAAGTTGGCCACCAAGATCATGCGATTTAACGCCTTTAGACTATTTTTTGTGGGGCTACGTCAAGTCTAAAGTCTACAGAAATAAGCCAGCAACTATTCCAGCTTTGGAAGACAACATTTCCGAAGAAATTCGGGCTATTCCGGCCGAAATGCTCGAAAAAGTTGCCCAAAATTGGACTTTCCGAATGGACCACCTAAGACGCAGCCGCGGTCAACATTTAAATGAAATTATCTTCAAAAAGTAAATGTCATGAACCAATCTAACGTTTCAAATAAAGAACCGATGAGATTTTGCAAATTTTATGCGTTTTTTTTTAAAAAAAAGTTATCAAGCTCTTAAAAAATCACCCTTTATATACATATATACATATGTATATTTTACTGCTGAGTTTCGCGCCCAGTGTTTTTTGTATGCAAATTAATATTCACGCGAGATTCTCGTGAGCAACTGCCTCGTTTTCTTTATTTTGTATTCTTATATACAATATTTTGCTTAATCCTAGATACAAAGATTAATTTTACATTCTAGGAAGTAGAAGTAGAAGACAGACCATATGTTATAAGTGGAACGGCCCATCTTACAATCTACGAATTACATCAAGTCCACTTAAGGCTCACCGTATTGGGAAATTGGGCACCGTATCCAATCCACTTCAGGCGGACCATATGGGTCGTAAGTGCCATGTTACATATTTATGACAAACTAATAGATATGTTCATATCACATATAACTGGTGGTATTAACTCCCTCACCTCTAAGTAGAAGCGTCCCGATTCAAAGAGATATAGTACGATATTCTATAGACTAATTTATTAATTTGAACGGTACCATTTTCAAATTTTAATTTATATTTACAATTTATTTTAATTTGACTCTTAAATGTATATTCGATAAATTTTATATTATCTTAGACTTCTGTTATTTTTTGCTGGAAGCCTTTTTATATGTGACATCATTTAGACAAAAAATTTCTTTTTCTTGTATATTGAAGGTAAAGGATTTAAGATTTGATACTATCTTTATGAATTATTCTGTTTCTGTTTTGTATTTTAATTGTATTTCCTCAATTTTCTATTACTACTTGTTTTTTGTATTTGGGGTTTAATTTATTTCTTTTCTATTTCTATTTCTATTTTTTCATATATAATATATCTTTTTTTGAAGCCTTTTCTTGTTATGATGCTCTAGCATTGTTTTGTGCATTTTACAACAAATTTTTCATATTTTCGTGAGGTTCTTTATTAAATAAAATCTTTCAATGTTGTTTACCGGTTACAGAATGAATTGTTTTATTGTACTGTTGAGCTGCTTTCATAATCGATTCAATATTACTAATTAAGCTGTGTTCTTTCTTTAAACATCTAGAAATTTCAAACAGTGTTGAATGTACGCTTTCTATTTGGCCATTATTTGTACTGTGACGTGGTGTACAATAGTAAATTTGTACATTTATCATTTCCATTAAAGACGTGAACTGTATCGTACTTAAGTTTAGTTCATTATCAATAACTATGCTTTTAACATCTGGAAATATTTGTAACAGTTTCTTTTTCTTCCAAGTTTTATTTATCTTCTGTATGTTTTACGATTACAAATATGGAATATGAATCGGTACATGTAAGAAATGTAAGCTTTTGTGCGAAAAAAATATCTATATGGATTTGTTCTTCCTCTTTTTTTGGTATTGGTGCTTCCCCTATTGGAATTAGTTTCAGAAGGCTTTCATATTTATTACTATTACATATGCTACAATTTTTTACATACTGTTTAAATTGTTTTACATTATAGGCCAATCAGGAAAAGTCCTCTAACTCGTAAAAGCCCTCCATCTTTTCATTTTAACATTCGGATTTTGCAAATCGGACATTGCAAATGCTAATGGTTGATGATCCGTGTGAACTTCTAAATTTTTTACTGCATACAGATAATGGCGTAATTTCTTCAATGCCCAAACTATGGCGAATAATTCTTTTTCGTTTGTTGCGTAATTTTGCTTGATAGAGTTCAGTGTCTTTGAAATATATGTCATTGGTCTTCCTTCTTGGAATAAAAATGCACCTACAGTAACATTAGATGTATCAGCAGTTAGAAATAATTCTTTCTCAAAGTTTGGTTGAACTAATTCGACTTATTCTTGTAACGCTATTTTTAAGGTTTCACAAGCAACTATTCCTTCTTGATCAAGATTAATAATTGTTTTTTTTTTTTTTTGGAATTATAGTGCAATATGTATTTTACCATTTTCTTCCTTTAAGAGTTTTGTTAGTGGTTTAGCTATTATTGCAGAGTTTCCTATAGTATCCCATTAATCCTAAAAAAAAAAATAGAATTTCGTAACGTCTTTTGGGATCAGTTTTTATAATCTTATGGGAAACAACGTATCCTAAAAATTCCACCTCGGTTTCTATAAATTTAGATTTTTCTATAGATATTTTCATATGGGCTTTTTGGAGGGCATGTACTACATATTTCAAATGAAATATATGTATGTTCTTCTAGAGTTTTTGAATATACTATTATGTCGTTAACATATACGTGACAGAATTTTCTTAAAAGCCGTGTAAATAGGTATTTTGACTTTTTTCTTTGCAAGTAGTGTTGCCTGCACTAAAAACTTTACTTTTTTGAAGCACTAAATGTAAATTATTTTTGTGTAATGGCAACACTAAAACAAAATATCAGTTTATGAAGCAAATACGCGTCGAATTTGCCTCATAGTTTTATACGAAACGCGTAAACTTCTTTTCATAAAAATTTTGACAGCTCATTTATAAGGCACAGAATTTTACGTGTTTAAGAACTTTATGAGGCATTTACGAGTTTGCTGGAATACCCTAAATATACTTGGAGCATTTTTAAGTCCAAATGGCATTCTTAGGTGTTCATATTTTCCGTTATTTACAGAAAATGCTGTTTTTTCTATGTCGTTTTCATCCATCAATATCTGATGAAATCCAGACTCTAAATCTATTGTGGAAAAATATTTTTATTCTCCCGAATTAAAAAGTATCACCTCGTGGTTATTCATTGGGTACCTGTCGGTTATTGTATTCTCATTTATTTTTTTAAAGTCAATGACCATTCTCGATTTCGGACTACCAACTTCATTTATTCCTTTTTTAGGAACAACCCAAACAGGAGAATTATACGGAATTTTACTATGGCGTATAATACCTTTTCCAAGTAAATTTCCTTATTAACGAAATTATTTGCAGATATAAAGTAAAGATATTGTTTGGGATCATATAGTTTTGTCATTCTCAGTTCTAATTTCTGCTTTAATATCTGTTATAAAAGGTAAATCCATGTTCACGTTTTGATGAGCTTTATTTATTACTCGTATTTTAATAACATCCTCTCTTAGCAATGGAATGTTGATATCTTTTGATTCATTATTATTATATTTATACATATCAACAAGTTCGTTAGACATTTCAACATTATTTATTTAAAAAAAATTATGAGCAATTGCTTCATTTATTTCTCTAGGAAATTTAGGAAATTAATTCCAATTAAAATATCGCTCTCTAAATTGTCAATTTCATAAAAACGTTTCTGTATACCCAACAGATTGATATTATGAAAATGTTTTATTGTGGTCGAACCATGAATGGTTCTAACCCTCTTCTTAATTACTAAAATGTTTTTATTATTATAGATACCAGCCCGTATATATTTGTTACATTTGTTACATTTGTTACTGGTTGCTCCCGTATCTATTAGAATTCTAAAGATTTTCCCAGTTTTTGTATCGGTTGTAATAACATACGGCAAATCGGAGTTTACCGTAAAAAATAGTTCTCACCAACATTATTGATTCTTTGAATTTTTGAATTGAGGTTGTGTGCTTATTTGTGCACTGTCAGTTGACCTTTTTGTTATATTTGTTGGTTGATAATTGGTTTGCCAATTATACCTGTTACTCCTAATATGTGGTTGATTTCTTTGCACAGGACTGCGTTTATTTATTAATTGGATTGATTGATCCCTTTCCATGGGTTCTGTATGATTGAAATACATTTGGTATGCATTATTATTCGTTTGGAGGTACCTTAAGTTATTCTGAAAATTCGGATATCTTCGGTTAGCTTGAGGCTGGTTTTGTGAATCAAGTTTATGGTAGTTTTTAGTAAATTACAAAGAAAATTGTCATCGTATTTGATTTGAATGAAGTTCTTGCGCTTTAGCAAGAGCATTTGGCAAATCGGTGGGTGTTAATGTAAATAGTATTCGGTTTCTTCTTCTTCTTTACTGACGTAGACACCGCTTACGCGATTATAACCGAGTCAACAACAGTGCGCCAGTCGTTTCTTCTCTTCGCTACGTGGCGCCAATTGGATATTCCAAGCGAGGCCAGGTCTTTCTCCACTTGGTCCTTCCACCGGAGTGGAGGTCTTCCTCTTCCTCTGCTTCCCGCGGCGGGTACTGCGTCGAATACTTTCAGAGCTGGAGTTTTTTCATCCATCCGGACAACATGATCTAGCCAGCGTAGCCGCTGTCTTTTAATTCACTGAACTATGTCAATGTCGTCGTATATCTCGTACAGCTCATCGTTCCATCGAATGCGATATTCGCCGTGGCCAACGCGCAAAGGACCATAAATCTTTCGCAGAACTTTTCTCTCGAAAACTCGCAACGTCGACTCATCGGTTGTTGTCATCGTCCAGGGCTCTGCACCATATAGCAGGACGGAAATTATGAGTGACTTATAGACTTTGGCTTTTGTTCGTCGAGAGAGGACTTTACTTTTCAATTGCCTACTCAGTCCGAAGTAGCAGCTTTTGGCAAGAGTAATCCTGCGTTGGATTTCCAGGCTGACATTGTTGGTGGTGTTTACGCTGGTTCCAAGATAGACGAAATTATCTACAACTTCAAAGTTATGACTGTCAACAGTGACGTGAGAGCCAAGTCGCGAGTGCGACGACTGTTTGTTTGATGACAGGAGATATTTCGTCTTGCCCTCGTTCACTGCCAGACCCATTTGCGTTGCTTCCTTGTTCAGTCTGGAGGAAGCAGAACTAACGGCGCGGGTGTTGAGACCGATGATATCAATATCATCGGCATACGCCAGCAGCTGTACACTCTTATAAAAGATTGTACCTGCTCGATTCAGTTCTGCAGCTCTAATAATTTTCTCCAGCAGCAGATTGAAAAAGTCGCACGATAGGGAGTCGCCTTGTCTGAAACCTCGTTTGGTATTGAACGGCTCGGAGAGGTCCTTCTCGATCCTGACGGAGCTTTTCGTGTTGCTCAACGTCAGTTTACACAGCCGTATTAGTTTTGCGGAGATACCAAATTCTGACATCGCGGCATAAAGGCAGCTCCTGAAATCGACGAATAGGTGGTGAGTGTCGATTCTCCTTTCACGAGTCTTTTCCAAGATTTGGCGCATGGTGAATATCTGGTCGGCTGTTGATTTACCAGGTCTGAAGCCACACTGATAAGGTCCAATCGGTTTGTTGACGGTGGGCTTTAATCTTTCACACAATACGCTCGATAGAACCTTGTACGCGATGTTGAGGAGGCTTATCCCACGGTAGTTGGCGCAGATTGTGGAGTCTCCGTTTTTTTGGATTGGGCATAGAACACTTAAATTCCAATCGTTGGGCATGCTTTCATCCGACCATATTCTGCAAAGAAGCTGATGCAGAAGCTTATCAGTTCTTCGCCGCCAAGTTCGAATAGCTCGGCCGGCAATCCGTCGGCCCCTGCCGCTTTGTTGTTCTTCAGGCGGGCAACTGCTATTCGAACTTCTTCATGGCCGGGTAATGGAACGTCTGCTCCATCGTCATCGATTGGGGAATCGGGTTCGCCTTCTCCTGGTGTTATGTGTTCACTGCCATTCAGCAGGCTGGAGAAGTGTTCCCTCCATAATCTAAGTATGCTCTGGACATCGGTGGCTAGATCACCTTTGGGGTTCTACAGGAGAAAGCTCCGGTCTTGAAACTTTCTTCAAGCCGCCGCAATTTTTCGTAGAATTTTCGAGCATTACTCCTGTCGGCCAGCTTATCAAGCTGTTCGTACTCACGCATTTCGGCCTCTTTCTTCTTCTGTCTGCAAATGCGTCTCGCTTCCCTTTTCAACTTTCAGTATCTATCCCATCCTGCACGTGTTCTGGTCGATCGTAACGTTGCGAGGTAGCCAGCCTGTTTTCTCTCCGCTGCGACACGGCACTCCTCGTCGTACCAGCTGTTCTTTTGCACTTTCCGAAAACCAATGGTTTCGGTTGCAGCTGTACGTAAGGAGTTTGAAATGCCGTCCCACAGTTCCCCTATACCGAGTTGTTGACGAGTGCTCTCAGAGAGCAGGAGTGCAAGCCGAGTGGAAAATCTTTCGGCTGTCTGTTGTGATTGCAGTTTCTCGACGTCGAATCTTCCTTGTGTTTGTTGGCGTGCGTTTTTTGCTGCACAGAGGCGGGTGCGAATTTTGGCTGCAACAATATAATGGTCCGAGTCGACGTTAGGACCTCGGAGCGCACGCACATATAAAACATTGGAGACGTGTCTTTCGTCTATCACAAGATGATCGATCTGGTTGGTGGTTTTTCAATCCGGAGACAGCCAGGTAGCTTGATGGATCTTCTTATGCTGGAATCTAGTACTACAGATAACCATATTTCGGGCCCCGGCGAAGTCGATCAGCCTCAACCCATTTGGGGATGTTTCCTCGTGGAGGCTGAATTTACCGACCGTAGTGCCAAAGATACCTTCTTTGCCCACCCTGGCGTTGAAGTCGCCAAGCACGAGTTTGACATCGTGGCGGGGGCATCTCTCATAAGTGCGCTCCAAGCACTCATAAAAAGCATCTTTGGTCACATCGTCCTTCTCTTCCGTCGGGGCGTGGGCGCAAATCAGCGATATGTTGAAGAACCTCGCTTTGATGCGGATTGTGACTAGACGTTCATTCTCCGGAGTGAATGATAGTACTCGGCGACGAAGTCTCTCTCCCACCACGAATCCTACACCAAACTTGCGGTCCTTTATATGGCAACTGTAGTAAATGTCACAACGGCCTACTCGTTTCTGTCCTTGTCCCGTCCATCGCTTTCGAGGACAGCGGTGATGTCAGCCTTTATTTTTACGATTACATCAACCAGCTTTGCAGCGGCACCTTCCCAATTAAAGACCGCACATTCCAGGTGCATGCCCTCAAATCATAATACTTATTTCGTTTGCCATGGTCGTCATCAAAAGGGGGTCTATAAGTGGAAAGGCTCATCTTACAATCTAAGAATTCCATCTTGAGTCCACTTAAGGCGCACCGTATTGGCAAAGTACTGTGTTTCATCTCACATTCTAAAAACTATATATCCAACCCATTTAAGATGGACCATATGGGTCGTAAGTGTCATGTTACCTATTTATGACAAACTAATAGATATGTCCATATTACATATCACTTGTGGTATTAACTTGCATGAATTTTTAATTTGGCGATTTCACGCCCGCCTTATGTTTTTTAGTTTATTTCTACTGTTTTTATATAATTTTGGTTTTGTTCCACACACTTTTAATATGTGTTAATGTTTTTCTTTTTTGTTTAATTAGGATTTTTTTCCTACACTTTTGAATTTGTTTTGATATATGTACATATGTACATACAAGTATGTGTATATGTAGAAAAGCACTATTTTTCTGCTTGTTTTTTTTGGTTTTTTCGACACCACTTTGGTTAAGTAATATACAGATCTGTGTGTAAATATATACATTTTTTTTGCGATGCACTGTTTTTTGTTTTGTTTTAATTTTGTGGTTTGTCTTTCTATTTAAAATGTTGTCATCACAATTTTAAAGCATTAGTTTCTTGGACGAAACCAATAGTGCCATTCGGTATGATTAAAATGGATACCCAATTTGGGAAACATCCACCACTTAATTTTTAGTTTAATAAGCACCCAGTAATTGCCAAAACAAAAGAAACTTGGGGTACTCACAACGTGTCATAGAGCATCGTAAAATCATACATTTTTATACTAGTTTGAAAAATTTGTTATTGGATTGCATACTAAAATAAGTTTACGGAAATACTACTCTGAACGCTATGTTTTCGGATCGTTAGCAGTTATATAACTTTATGAGACTATCTGAAACCCTTAACTATTTTCTTATTAAGTATTAAACATTTTAAGGGTCAACTTTATTGCGTTTTAGTGAAAAGAAGTTGTAAAGTCGTAAGAAATGATTGCACAAGATATGGTCGTCATATCGCGCAGGTTCGCTGAGAATTTAGTTGTATCTCCGAAGCGCACAGGATGTATATGTTAACGTGCGAATTGTGTAGAACGAATTGTGTCTACTATCCCGTTGTCCATCCTTTTTGTTTAGTGGGTTATTGTACAGATGTGGTGAGTTGTGTTGGTGTTGTGTAGTACAATATAATGGTGTCATCGGCTATGGTATATTAGCTGGGTTTTGCTAGGGTGCGCCAGTTTTTCGAGGGTAGAATGGGTGGTTGCTTAACTGTTTTAAACACATTGTGACGGCAGAAGTTGTAGTATGACTTCGGTAGTGTTCCAATAAAGTCGATTATAACTTAACTATATCATTTTCCATTGTAGTCAGATCAGACAAAATAATAATTTTTGGGCATTTAAATTAAAACTCCCAAATTTTTTACGATTAAAAATTATTATATATTGGACGTTTAATATATGGCGAAACAATTAAAACTTTTTTTATGATTTTATAGTCTATTAACAACTGACTTTTGAACTTTCAATTCTTAATAAAGTGAATTAAGAATGTTAACTTTCAACAGAGAAAGGGAATTATGGAGAAGGTTCAATTTCGGACAGGCATGCGAATTTTCAAGAGCTTTGTATTTTCTATTAGTGGATTTCACCACTATCGGCTTGGAAGGAGAAATATTAACAGAAATGAGTGAACAGAGCTGAATATTCTATCATTAAATGTTGACCCAATTTATTCGGTATTAAGTGTTTCAATTTGTATTCATCTCGCGCGAGGGTTTAAAAAAATCGGGTGGGGCTGTGCCGGGGAACACGGCCGTTGGTTTTAACGTGAAACGTCTATGTTAGCGAATCGCTTTTAAAGTAAAAGATTGAAATGAAAACAAATTGACGTTGTTTTAAGTATTTTAATAAAAAAGAACAGGTACATAATAGAAACATAAATTACTTATTATTACGATTAATATTCGACAACAACTTTATTTAACATAGGTCTATGATATGTGAAATAAGCAACATACGGCATAATGTCAACATGAATATTTCTAGTGAATGTACAGTCTATAGTGGTATTGCCTAATGTTGTCGGTGATGTTTGAGTAGTTGAGGCCGAATTCATTCCTCATTAACTCAACGTTCTGTTGTGGATCGCAATTGAAATCGCCGCATAGAAAAATTGGGGTCTCCAAGTCTGGCTGTGAGTTCGGTATTAATTTTGTTAAGTTTGCTGAATATGGTCACATTTCCATCGGGTAATTTTGTTTGAAGGAAAGAAATGTTGCGATGACATCTCTCGGATATATCTATCGTCTGTTCATTCGTTATGTCCATAAGTATAGGTATTTCAGTGGTAGAGGTACTCGCGAGATCGGCGGCAGCAGCTTTGCGACGTTCCGGAACCCTCTCGCTCGCTCGGCGCCGGACATTGGGGTATCTATGCGTGGCCCATAGCCCCCTCTTTGTAACGATCTGATGCCGACATAGCAAAATTTATATATTTATTATCACTTTATGGTTATTTTAAATATAAATGCTGTCCATATTACACTTATTTTTGTATAAATCAATCGGTTAAAATAACTTGACAAACACACGAAGGAATCACCGCGCTATAAAGTCGGAGTCACACGTTACACTGAATAGAAACAAGCGAGAGCGCCGCTTTCGCAGAGTTAACGCAGTATGCCTCCCCCGCCACCCCGCTCGACCCAGACACGAACTCAATGTCATAACAGCGAGCTGACTATACGAGGTGTGTTCAAAAAGTATCGCGAATTTTGTGTTTTTTCAAAAATTATTTATTTATTCATGAATATCTATTTTGTCCCCTTCAAAGTAATCCCCATGAGATATTATACACTTGTGCCAACGGTTTTTCTAATCTTCGAAGCACTTCAAAATCGGCATCATTAGTGTGTTGTTTTTGGCCAAAAAGTCGCGCACAAACAACGATGTGTGAGCAGGGGCGTTATCGTGGTGCAATTTTTTTGATAGGTAAAAATCGAAGACGATCCAAAACACGTGCAAGCAAAGCAGCTGTCAACAATTAAATGAGCATTCAAAATGCCGAGCTTGTCGGTATAAGTGAGAGACATGAGTACCAACATAACGCCACTAAAAATTCGAAATTCGAATATACGTAATCCGCGAAAATTCAGAATTCGCGATACTTTTTGAACACACCTCGTATACGCGTAATATTTAAATCACTTTTTTGTTTCTAAGACTAATAGTTTTTTAATTATTAAGGTACAATGATACAGACCTTTTCGTTTCAGTCCACTTTTTTAACCTGGTACCCGTATGTTTTGGATCGATTTTAAAGACGTTTTACGTCAAAAGAAAAAGCAGTGTATTTATGAAAAGCACAATATATTTATAATTATCTTTTATTTATTCAAATGGTTCTGTGTGATATTATTATATAAAATTGTATTGGAATCGAATTACTCTTCAATGTTTTGGATCGCTATAAGTCGGCGCGGGCGGAACGCTGTCGATCGGAGCCAAAGGCAGTGTTGACGCAGCGCAGGATGTATAGAATCGAAGGTTCATGGTCGAGTTGTGAGGAACGAATTGTGTTGAAAGGTGTCGACGCGTTGCAGTGTATCCAATCCAATCCTTTTGATAGTTGACATCTTCTGTGGTGAAATCCAATGTGTCCCAAGGTGAGGTGTATTGGTGTTGTGTTGTGTCTAGCTCATTTAAACATGCTATGAAAATTATTCTCAGAAATGTTGGACCTTTTGGCTAATATTTTTATACATTTACATGCTATATGAATGTCATTTTCCGATTTTTTATGAATACATTCGAAACTAGATTATAATTAAATTATGATCTTATGTTTTATAATTTAATATAATTTCAAATAATATGTATAAATTACAAATAACCGTCTTGTTTTTGTTATATTGCTTTATTGATCAGACAGACCATCCTGTCTGATGAGTTCTCTGTTTAAAAACTAAACTTACATTCTAAATGTCTTAAACCTGCACCTTGTCTCATTTGTTGTGGAGTTATTGCAGCGGATACGACGCCGACGCTTGCGTTGGCAGTTTGCCGCTACCGCTGTGCCTTACCTGTCAGCGTGGGAATGTGAATTCGCTGACTCAGGCCACGTGTGGACTTTGTTCTTGACGAAATGCTGCTTATGTTGACTGCTAGCTGCCAGCGTGAGAATGTGAATTCGCTGACTTAGGCCACGCGCGGACTTTATTGTTGATAAAGGGCAGCTTATGTTAACTCCTCCCCTTCTAAATGAAGGCCGTCCACGGATTTCTTAAGATTGTTTATGACGTTCTGAAGATTCTGGGATTTGAGTCTTCTTTTTCGCTCTCGGTATAGTTTAATTAGACCGTAACAGGTAATTAGTATGACAATGCTAGTGAGACCTGATATTGTTGGTCCCATCATAGTCCTCCCTTCGATTCTCCCGATAAAACGCACGTTTTCCATACTTATCTTGTGAAGGTATGGAAGACTCAAAATCTCTTGATGATTGGTGATATTGAGGAGCGCCGTCGTTGCTGATCCTGGTAATTTTTTAAACATGCCGTTTACGTTTTTGAAGTAGGATCCATTAATTTGAATCTCATTTTCGAAGGAAAGTAAATAAGTTCCCTTTATGGTCTTCTCGGTGTCTGCGGTAGTCTTGACTAAAGCGGTATTATCGTTAATGATGATTATGCCATCATCGACCACCATAATTGGTTCAAGGTGGCTAGGGCGAGTGCTGCAGTGGGCAAAATTACCAGAATGAAGCTGCTGCGCGCACGTTGGATGTTGTAATTTTTTGCAAAACGTTGATGTGAGCGTTGCGCTGCAATTTCCAATCGCCAAAATTTGATTATGACAATCGGCAACATTGTTGTCATTCCCAAGGTGCAGGATTGTTCCGTTGTGTTGGACAGGAAAAATAATAATTCTCTTACAGACTAGTACTGGCTTGGGATATTTGATAATAAAATGTAGAAGATTACCATCTAATAGAACCTTAATATATGATACCTCCATTAAATCAGTGATAGTTGTGTTTGTAGAGTGCATTTCAATAATGTTTTTTATATCATTTGAGTTTAACAACATGGGATTTATTATCCCTATCTTTGCAAGGGTAGTAGTTGAAATTAAAGTTTCAATTTCATTTATAATGATCCTATTTCTTGCAAGCAACATTTCATACAAGTGACCAGTGTCAATCTGTCCAGCTTTTGAGTTTTTAATGATGTGGTTAACCGTTTCCGTCAGTTAATTTATCTTTTCTTGTATCCTTGTGTTTATTTCTACCTGATGTCGCTCTGAGTCTACGAGTTCCTGTTGTCGGAACTTTAAGTTTTCAAAATCGTCAAAGTCAGGCGTACCTGCGATAACCTTTAGGGCAGTACCCAAAACGTTAATGCTCCTAGCCTGCCTGTGATGGATGTCCAGTGTTGTCAGAAGCACCTTTATATGTGCAATGTCTGCGTCGAGTAACATTCTCATATGGGATAGAGGGAATTGCGTTGTTAAGCCTTTGGTTTCCTCAACTATTCCCTTGTATACTGTAAGATTAGTTGTATGTCTTAGATAGCCAAATTCCTCCCAAATAGTCGCGTCACCAACCTGAATCGATATGTAGTCGGAAGTCGAATAGTCGGTCAATTTTGCCGCCGTCGTTTGAATAAGAAGTATCGCAATCAGTATCCTGAAAGATAGTGTGAAAGAAGCTTAAATAATTTACCCTATGCTATTTAAAGAATTCTAAAATATGCTAAGAATTTTCCCTTACTTTAGGTTGTCCTTGTGGACCACTCTCCTTTTTATGAGAACCGTGGTTCCCAAGTCTGCTTCAACTTCCTCCTCAACATATAAAGGGGTTAATTTATTTCCGAGTCGTCTGTTAGTCTTTACCAATACTCTTTCCCCCACGTCGAATACTCTATTCCGTCTGGAGGGGTTATTCCTGTCCATTTGTACTTGTTGGGCCTTCATTATTTTCATGGTTATCTCATTCCTCAGTTCGGGTGGGTTAGCGTGAAGTATTTCGATTGGTTTCATGTTGGTCTTTGGGAAATAGTAATCGCAGAGGATTTGTTTAGTATTCTCCTGGGCTGCTCTGTGAGCTCGATTGTGCTCAGCAACAACAATCTCCCTCCGCTGGTTTTTGTTGACAATATCAGACACCATGTTTTTGCAGTGCCAAAATTTTGTTGACGGAAAACTCCTTACCAATTCATCTTGTATGCTGGCCAATGTTGGTAGATCGCAATGTATGGCATTAACCACATTTGGGTTTACAGCTATTTTTATCTCCTCAATAAGGTGCTTCCTATTTGTAAATTGAATTATATGACGAGTTTTATTGCCAAAGTATATGAAATTCCGTCTTAAAGTCATGTCTGCTTCTTCTAAAACGATTTGGTTTCGGAAGCAATTTAATGGTTTCTCAGTTCCTTCTATCGTATAGGATAGTGACATTTCGCTGTGGACTGTAGCCAAATCTGATTGGGCATCCTCCTCTAGAGCGTGGATGTTCTGTCGTGACAGCGCGTCAGCAACATGATTTTCCTTACCCGGTTTGTAAAAAATTTTAGCGTTGTGCTCGTCGATAAACGCTTTCCAGCGTTTAATTATGGCATTTGGGTTTCGGTCTGAAACCGCAAACGTAAGTGGCTGATAGTCTGTAAAAATGCTTAAATTTTTAACGCCATAGAGATAGATTCTAAGGGTTTTTAGGGCCCAGACTATGGCAAGTAACTCGCGTTCGTTAGTTGCGAAGTTTTGCTCACGATCTTTCAAAGTCCTTGAAATAAAGGTGATTGGCCTATTGTCTTGTGACAGTACTGCCCCTATACCCAAAGATGAAGCGTCTGTCGTTAGATCAAATGGCTTCCTGAAGTCTGGGTAGAGTAACATAACATCCTCCGATGTAAGGACTTCCTTCAATTTGTTAAAAGCAAGTGATTGTTTTTCGTCTAATTCCACTTTAATCTTTTTCGATTGTGTGGCGCTAACCTTGCCGTTTTCTCCTTTCAAAATATCTGTTAAAGACTTTGCTATTGCCGCAAAGTCCTTAATAAAGCAACGATAGTAGCTTGCTAAACCTAGAAAGGATCTGACATTGAAAAGAGTGGCGGGCTTCTCGTAGTTATGTATAGCATCTACTTTGCTGCGGCTCGTTTTAATGCCTTCCTTAGACACAACAAAGCCTAAGTATTCAATGCTTTCCTTAAAAAATTGTGATTTCTCGCGCGAAATTCTCATATTAGCTTCATGTAACCTCTTTAACACCCACTCGATATGCTCGACATGTTTTTCTTCGGTTTCTGAAAAGATAATAACGTCATCGACGTAAACGTAACAGGACTTTCCTATTTGTTCTCTCAGTACGTCGTCGATAGCCCTTTGAAAAATGCTGGGCGCATTCTTCAATCCAAAAGGAAGCCTGCAGAATTCGTATTTTCCGTTGCCTACCGAGAAAGCGGTCTTTTCCCTATCGGATTCTGCGAGAGTTATTTGGTGGAAGCCCGATTTCAGGTCGAGTGTTGTGAAATACTTGGCCTTTCCTAGATTTGATAGTATTACGGTTACATTGGGGATGGGATATTTGTCATCGATGGTTTTTTCGTTTAATTTTCTGAAGTCTATTACAAGACGTTTCTTCACATTGCCTTGTTTGTTCATTCCTTTTTTATCTACAACCCATATTGGGTTGTTGTATGGTGACCTAGACGGTCGAATAATACCATTTTTTAGTAAATCGCGAATTTCAGTATTCACGAATTCCGCTACACCCATTGGATAAGGGTATAGCTTAGAATACACCGGGTCGTCACTTTCGGTGCGAATAGTGGCGACAATATTTGTGTTAAATGGTAGGGCCTCATTAGGATCAGAAAAAACGCGTAATAAATTTTTCACCATTTTCTGAAATTTGCCCTTTACAACCTCGGGGACTTCTATGTCCTCTACTCGTGTGAAATTCACATTTGCACACTTTAAAAACTTTATTTCTTCTGAGCCATTATTAGTTATTATTCTTTTTGATTTTAGATCTATTGTTGCGTTTGTTTGCGTTAGCAAATCCAGACCTACTATTCCGTCGAACGTTGAAAGAGACGGGAGAATAAAAAAGGTACTGTTTGTGTCAAAAAGGTTTACCGTGCATTTTTCTTTAATGTGAGTAAAGCCATGGATTGACTTTACCAAGAAAGAATTCTCGACAGGTGCTATGTGCTTAAGCACTTTTAGAGGCTTTATATAGTTCTTTGATGCCCCCGTATCAATCAATAATTTTAGTTTTCTCCCTGCAACTGTTCTTTCAATGAACGGTAGCAAGGAGTCCTGTCTAAAAAATTTAACTGGTTAGGTTCAGTAAGGTCGTCTTCGATTGATGAGGCCTCTGAGTTTGCTACCTCATGATACGTCGTATCTTCTTGATTAGAAGTAGAATTTACGTTTGGCAGGTAGTTAACCCGTTGTTGTTTTGGTCCTGTGAATTTTGCAGAATCATTACTTGGTCTCTTCACTCTCTGTCCGTATTTTTGATTTTGATTATTAGGATATCGAGATGAGTATCCACTATTTTTCTGTTGTGCTGAAGGTTCTCTGAAGCGTTGCGAGGTATCAACGTCCATTGGCTGTACTGGCTCTAGTTTCGGCGGAGTCCTGCTGTTGAAGTCCCGCGTTCTGTTAAAATGGGGATTTTTCGCAAGATACGTGTCATTCGTCTGATATCTACTACTTGTACCTTTTTGCCTAGATTGCTCTATATTTAGCCTTTGGGATTTGTCTTCCAGGCTCCTGGCATATGTGCTTGCGAACTGGTATCGCTCATGGTTAGATTCCACCTCCTGTGCTAACGCTAGAGCCGAAGGTAGATCTTTAGGCCGGGCTGAGAATAACACATCAATAAGGGGTTTCTTAGTCCCTGAAATAAATACGCGTAATGCATCCATTCTGTATTTTTCGTTCAGTGATGCAGCAATTGATTTTTCGTAAGTCATTATCGTTTTGTTAGTTAAAAGGGTTAACTTTTTCTCTACCTCGTCGTAATATTGTAGTAGTGACAAACTTCCTTGGCGGAGAGTTGACATCTCCTGTTCGATCAAGTAAATTGGTCGTTTGTCGGAATAACTAAAATCGAGTCGATTAATTATGGCCTTAAAATTTAGAACGGTATTAAATGAGGCCAGAACCATGTCGGCCGGGCCTTTAACTTTATTCCTAATGATAGCAACAGCCTGATAATGTTTGCTGCTACCCTCATAGCCCTCAAAAACTTTGAAGGCGGTGTGTGCCGCCTGCCGCCACGATACATAATTCTCCTGCTTACCGTCGAAGACCGGTAAGGACTTTACAATATCGAGTGGCTCCTCACAACTAATCCCGGGTACAATTTCTGTTTCCCTATATGTTTCTATGTTCGGTGTGTCAATTTTAACGTCATTTAGTCGTTTATTAATAATTGCAAGCTTTTGTTCGAAATTTTCTCTTTGTGTGGCAAGTGCACTACAAACTGCACTTTCCACTAATGCCCTTAATTGGTCTGGTTCCAGCGCCATTTCTTGTCTTTTGTCTGCCACTCTGTATTCTGTCCACCAATTTTCAGTATTATCCCTATTGTTGCACTGTTTTTTACTAACTTCTATTCCGTTAAGTCTCTCAAATATTTTGTCCAGGTCCTGATCACTCATGAGCTTGAAGTAAAACCGATACCAATAAGCTGGCCTGCGCAAAATTTATTTCTCAAAAACTCGTGCAAAGATTTACAGTTATATTTAACACAAGTTTTCTTTTTTATCTACTTTTTTTTATTAGAGCAATTCAACATACTATATTTTTTGCACTCTACTTACATATTTTTGAATCTTAATTCTATTGTCTAATTTTTGTAGAAATTTTCGATCCCCTCTGGTCCGTGATTCCTTTTTTTGTGACGTCTCCTCCTTGATGGTCCGTACAATTATTCCCGAATAGTTTTTTTCTATTTTTTATCGAACTTTAATTTTTGTTCCCGAATAGTTTTTACTATTTTTTAACGAACTTTAATTTCTTTTATTCCCATATAGTTGGGCGCCAATTACAAATAACCGTCTTGTTTTTGTTATATTGCTTTATTGATCAGACAGACCATCCTGTCTGATGAGTTCTCTGTTTAAAAACTAAACTTACATTCTAAATGTCTTAAACCTGCACCTTGTCTCAGTTGTTGTGGAGTTAATGCAGCGGATACGACGCCGACGCTTGCGTTGGCAGTTTGCCGCTACCGCTGTGCCTTACCTGTCAGCGTGGGAATGTGAATTCGCTGACTCAGGCCACGCGTGGACTTTGTTGTTGACGAAATGCTGCTTATGTTGACTGCTAGCTGCCAGCGTGAGAATGTGAATTCGCTGACTTAGGCCACGCGCGGACTTTATTGTTGATAAAGGGCAGCTTATGTTAACTTATACAGTGAATCAACAAAGTTTACATACACCTAGCTCTATTAAATTACGACACGTTTATTTGTTTTATAAATAATAAATTTCACAATATCCGGAAATAATACTAGTGGGGAGCATGCGTCGACGTCTAGGTACAATAATTGCAACAAAATGTAGGCAAAAAACCTATTGTAATTACTTTTGATTTATATAAATAATAATTGGTGTACGTAAACTTTGTTTTTATGAATTAGGCTAATTTTAAGCTTTAGCATTGATTATTTTTGTTTGTGTAAAAAAAAATATTTGTATATGCTAAATTTAATGTTAAATATACAATTTTTAGATGGGTAGAAAAAAAACACAAAATTTATTAATTTTAAAACAAATAAACGTGTCGAAATTTGATAGAACTAGGTGTATGTAAACTTTATTGGTTCGCTCTGTATGTTTATTCTTCATTTTATGTGCATTATAAATTTATAAAATGTGAATTTAAGTTTTCAAGTTTTCTTTCATACAAAATGATATGCATTTCTGAATATCACTAAGAAGTATAACTTCTTCCGCGCGTAAGGACTCCACGCACCTTTTTTTTTGTGTAAAATCTTGGAATTCATTCATTAAAATCACTACTCAGAAGTCGTTTTATCCGTTGTAAGTGAGCGATTTACGAAGAAACATCACTTCTAATATGCCACAAGACAAAATTAGAAATGAAGTTCATAAACCTCACGATGTCAGATAAAACGATATACCTCGTCATAGGGTTGTCGAAAAAATATCGATACATCGATATAATTTTTTCAATTTAACAATATTTTTGAGCGATATTTATTGTTTCGATATATCGAGGTATCGATATAATATTATAATTATTGAAAAGGTATAAAAACGATATTTTTATGATCAAAAAATTCTAAATCCTTTTTTATACTAACTGTTTAATCCAAACAAATACTCCTTTGCATTACTCCCACAAATTACATAAAGTAATAGAAGCGTAATGCAGAGGAATATCAACCACGCCAACTTCACTCAACAGGCGAAAGAGGAGAAAAAGAAAACATCTTTTCCCGCGTTTTTTATAAAAGGATTGTGAGCACACTGTTCGTCAATTATTCTTCTTAGAAATTCACAGTTTCAACTGAATACTTAATTCGTAGTTTCTAGAAGCGTCAGTTATTGTTCAGAGCAGAGATAAAGAGATCCCCAACTCTCCTGTCACTGGAAATGTGAGAGCCGCTCACCTACCGAACTTTGACAGTTGACTGGATTGGGTAGGTGTTGACGTTTTACAATTGGAATGACTGGAACGGACAGATTGAAATTATACCAAAAATATATGTGAACGGAGGAATTTGTTGCCGCCGTTCAAGATCGCTAATAAAAATTTAAAACAATGGAAATCAAAGAAAATGCGAAATTTAAATATATTTCATGAAACGTTTTGTAATTTGATGCATAATAGAATTAATTTTCTATTACAATTGATAAAAAACATTTATTAATTGAGAACTAACAGGCTTAATTCACCTTATTAAGTATTGAAAGATCGAAAGTCAGTTGTTTTAATATACCATAAAATCATAAAAAAAGAATTAAGTAGTTTCGCCATATATTAAAAGTCCAATATATAATAAAGTATTTTAATTTAAAATGCCCAAAAATTCTTATTTTGTTCGATCTGGCCATAATGGAAAATGTTATAAAAAACTCTTATTTTGAGGCGCTCTCACACTGGAATAAGTTGGGCATCCCATTATCCCTGGTTCAGAGTCTGAATTGATTTAGCAGCTAAATTCTTCACAGCAGGAATAAAGGGATGTCTTAAACTATTAATATTAATTAACCACCCCTTTATAAAATTGAAATTATTTATTGTGTCGTTTCCTAACTCATCTACGACCCGAATTGTTTTCAAAACTTTTTCTGCCTCATCTAAAAACCGGTTTTGCTCTGGGGAACTTATAAAAACTTTTTTAGTGGGTACAATGGCCTCAGTGAAACTACTATTAAAGATATCGAATAATTTATTGAAAAAAGAAACGAAATCCGCGGTATTAATGAAGCTCATACTATTTGAGCTTAAGGCTCCCGAGCTGTAAAGAGAAAGCATACCTGAAGCGACCGTATTACTTAAAACTTGAGACGCGAATGTAACTTTCATTTTTTGAAAGGTATTGGGGTAAATATGAGCATCGGTTAATTTATGCGCACACCGATAACTCGACTTACAGTCCTGTTTATAAAAATGGACTATATCTGACCAACATACGCGACTATTTTTAAAATCAACTTTATTTTTCATATTTTGTAAGCAGTTTCGACTACATTTCAATAAATGGGGGCTATCGTAAAAAAAACATACACCATTATGGTCATTGCAGTTGTGGCTATTCTAGATGTGCGATTTTCATCGCCATAATCTTCAAGACCTATCACCCTATCAAATTTCCTATCATACTGCAAATGACATTTCAGTGACATTTCATCACAAGAAACTGATATGAACTTTTGTTCGAAAGAAAATCCCTTACTCCTAATTTGTAAAGACTTTATGCTGCTTTGGGTGCAACCTGGGAAACGAGGCCAATCTGCGACAAAATTATGTAACGTAATTTCCGAGGGAAAACTAAGTTGGTGCTTTAGGTAGCGGTAAGCGATTGGTGACAAAAAAAAATACACCCAAAGCTAAAGTTTTAAGAAAAGTTTCATATCGCCGACCGTGACTTTGGCGATTGCTATTTAAAAGACTACTCCTAATACAAGCACCTAACTGAAGAGGAACTTTGCTGCAAACTATCTCAAGAGGATCTGACTCTTCCCTAATTGAACTACTTCTTAACATTTCCATACATCTTTCTAATTCAGTTGCCATTTGGACCAACTGAGCTTTTAAACTCCTATTCTCCTGTTCTTTTTCGTTTAATTTTATTTTTAAAATCCTATTCTCTTCTCTCAATTTTTTTTTCTATCTGTCCCTGCTGTCAGATCCCTACCTGTTTGCGCGGCTTTTTCACTACTCTTTACTAGTTCCTCCTCAAGAAGTGACAGAGGATCTAAAATATTTTCGCGGTCTTCCCTTTCTAAAAGTGGAAGCAGCTGCCTCGATGCACCGTTTGCATTTGAGACAGATCCTTACATTTGGGGAAAAAAATCTTCAACGCCCATTTGAATTGGGTTTTCCAAAAAAGAAGGCGTTAAATATTGGCTCATTAATTAAATTTATGTCCGGAACGGCTCTCGGACGCAATTTTTTTGCGTTACGCATTTCAGTGGAAAAATGCCGCTCGCACGCAAAAATGTGTTTAGGTGTTTTTTCATTTGAATCTTCAAAAACACCTAAACGTTTGAGCCAACATTTACGCCTATTAAAAGAAACAAAATAAAATACAAAATGTTATATATAATTATAAAATATGTATGATAATAATAATAGTGCAAAAAGTGCATCATACTTAATGAATATTTAAAAGCACAGTTGTTTTTTTATGACTATCATAAATTCAAAGATAAATCGTTACTTTAAAACAATTTATTTAGTTAATTAACGGCAATAGCAATAAATTGGCAGTTACGCTCTGAACAAGTAGAGCGCGACAGACTGCAAGCGACATTTGTCAAATATTAAAATACACATGTTCTTAAGTACACAGTTATTGAGGTAGCTGTACGACTACATAACTGTGTCCATAAGAACGTGTGTATTTTAATATTTGACAGATGTCGCTTGCAGTCTGTCGCGCTCTACTTGTTCAGCACATCACATTTAAAAAGACACGGGAATTCAATTTCATTATCCAAAATTACTCATTGCACAATTGAAACACTGATTTTATCAAAATTTTTCACAAACACTTTTTGCACTATTTAATGTTTTTCACTCACCGTTCGAGATCCGTTCCACTGTTTGGAAAGCTAAATATTCTGCCTCCATCGCTGCAGCCAGCAACACATTTCTTCCAACTGCTGGTTGTTTTCGGCATTTTATCTGTAAAATACAATAAAAAAGTATTAAATAAATGCAAATTTACTTAACAAAAATTAGAATATACTCACGTCTTTCAATCTGCGTGCTGTTTCGCCTTCGGCATTCTTCGAACTAATGGCCGTTACAAATGGAGACAAAAAAATGAAAAATGTCTCCATTCAAACAATAATTTGGGGGGATTTCAATCTGGCCATCGCTCGTTTCCAATTGCTAAACGTCAAAACCTACTGAACTCGATTAGCTGTCAAAGTTCAGTAGGTTTTGACGTTTAGCAATCGCTCTCTCACTGGAAGTGAGAGAGAAGTTAAACATCTCTTTATCTCTGCTTCACAGTTTTGTCGAATCGTCGTTGAGTGTTGGTGAACGTGTCGCGTGTACGCGTTGTTGGCGTAAATTTAATAAAAATAAAGTGATGTATATTAATAAAAATATAAGCATTGCATAAAAAATATAAAAAGTAACCAAACTGCGACATAACGGGCTGCATGCACTCTAATTTAAACGTCTATACTAAAATGTATGTACGAATATCTGGCTAAACGTTTGTATAAATAAATTTCGTAACGTAGACGTAAATACTTCTCGGGCGTTCGCGAAGTCGTAGTTTACAAGTTTTCACATTGTAACAAATCAGCCCATAGTTACATTTTTGTTAATTTCGTGAAACAATTGTGGGAAAATATATGTTTATTAAGAAATATATAACAAAAGTTAGCAGATAAAAATCATTTCGGGTTGATAGCGACGTAAACGAACGCCAAGAAGAGGTTATCTACGAAGAAGAGTGCAAGTGTTCAAAAATTCGCTTCAATAAATAATAAGTAAAAGTGTTGGTTTTAATAAAAGTAATCTTAATTTTTACAATATAGGAGTGAAAAACAGTGAATACGGAAAACAACAGTGCGACATCCCACGATAAAACAAAACCTTTTTATATCTTTTTTCTCAAATACAAGTGAAGTTTAATTCGACAAACCAACAGTGAGACATTCAACAAGTGAACACACATTTCGATCAATAACAACAACACAGGATAAAGGAATTATAATCCACTGCAGGTAATAAGACTTGCGTTAACTAATCTAGCATTACATATATTTACACATTAATACGATTAACCATTAATGCTAATACACACACACACCCATATATTTATATACTATATACATTTGTGCATTTGCAGTTTTACCTTACCTAAGACTAATACATAGTTGGATATCCTTTATTACGTAGCACTTCAGTTTGGACTAAAGCAGCGTTGTCCACGGCCTATGGGCACAATAGCGCACGGACAGTGCCAGACACCTCACACCAACATGTCGCGACAAGTGTCTGTGAAAGCACGATTGTGCTACTGTATTCAACTTCGTAGGCAAGCAAAGAAGAATTTTGCGATCAGTTGACGCTAGAATAACCAACACAAGCATAACGTGCACACAGTCACGTTGGACAACACTGGACTAAAGGCATTATCGCTTAGGCATTGTTTGGACTAAAGTAGCACATTGAGCGAGACTTATTTTGTAGCACTCTGCCTGTATTATTTCCCATAAATAATCTTTGTTGCGATATACGGCTCTTTTTATAATCCCCCATAGGTTTTCTATGGGGCTTAGGTCCGGACTTTGACCTGGCCAATCCAGAATTTTAATATTTCGACTACGTATCCAAGAGATTTATAACGTTAAAACTAAAGCAACTGTTTTTTAATTATTCGTAATCGGCCTCATACGTGGCCAACTTCAATAGTAACATTTTTTAACTTTTTTGTTTATGGTCGACTCGATTTCCTTCTTTTTAATTTAGTACTAAAGTTGGCAACTTTGTCTGTCAAGTGTAAATGTCAATTCAACTGTCGTCTGTCAAAGTCAGTCTGTTATCCGTCCCGAGCATTCCAGTCATGTCTAGTGTTGTATGGAATTTTTTCAAAAAAAATAGACAGACAAAACGTTTCATGTAATGTGAGTGGAAAAAATTATAAAACCAGTGGCAATATAACGAATTTATCTACACATCGAAAAAATAAGCATCACCATGCGTTTTTGCAATTTAAAAATAAAAACGCAAAGTCAAGTAAAGTGAATATTACACCAAGAACCAGTTCACCCGTTGCGGTTACTAATTCAACTAGTCCCGTTACTAATAAACCTGCTGAGATAGAAAATAACCTCATGGAATTGTCTGAATCTGCGATTAAGTAAGTTTGCAGCTTTAGAATCTAAATATTTGTTCTTGTTCATAGCCAATAACTAGTCACCTAATAATGTGTAATTTTAT
This sequence comes from Bactrocera dorsalis, assembly GCF_023373825.1. NCBI lineage: Eukaryota > Metazoa > Arthropoda > Insecta > Diptera > Tephritidae > Bactrocera > Bactrocera dorsalis. Next base: position 60,644,681 of record NC_064303.1, read on the forward strand.
TTTAGTATTTTCACTTAACCTTAATACTATTTATGACGACAAGTGTAATGAAATATATACAAAATGTTCAATATTTTTTTCAGACTGAAATCTCCAAAGGTAGTCAGAGCAAAGACTTGTGGAAACAAATTACACTCATAGATGTGTTTGAAAGAAGTTCAGGCTATGAAGGTATTTTTTATTGATATCAGATTGCTGTATTGTTAACTTTTTAATTTATAAGAATGTTCTAATTTTATTTATTTTTTTTCAATTTAGCAGAGGGTCATAAAACAAGCCAAATAAATCAAGCTTTGGTCTACATGATTTGCAAAGACAACATGCCTCTATCTTGTGTGGAAAAATCAGGACTGAAAAGATTTATGAGCGTCATTTGTCCACGCTATAAGGTTCCATCACGAACTACAGTAAGCGAACTATAATATAAAATTATTATCCGTTCCCACGACAGTCGGGTCTATGAAACCGAAATGACCCGGATTTTTATCCGGCCATGGACTGTCAACTAGGCAGAATTTCTTCCATTACAACAACAACAACAATATAAAATTATTATCTTATCCTTTTTATTTTTAAATGTTATTTCATTATTCATTTCTCATAACAGATAACTGGCTTAATGGAACAACGATATGACACTACCAAAGCCATTGTAAAACAAAAATTAAGTAAAATAAATAATATTGCTTTAACAAGTGATATATTAACTCTCATGAACTCGACACGAAGTTTCATCGTAGTAACAGCGCATTTTCTTAACACAGCAAATAACTGCACTCCTGAATCTGAACATGAGATGGTGACATTGACAGCACGAAGAATGTATCATGTAAGTAAAGTATAAAATAAATGCATCAAATTAAAAAAAATAGTAAGTTATAAAAAATTTCATAAAGTGGACTAATATTGATCTTCTTTCCTGTAAGCGCACACTGCTGATTATATAAAAGAATGCTTTCAAAATATTACCGACGAGTTTTCAATAGAAAAGGGTTGCATCTTATCAATTACCACTGTTGGTGGTGCTAACCTGGTTGCTGCAGTGAAGAAATTTTAGGAAGATGGAAAAAGAATTCCTTGCGTGGCACATTTGTTGAATTTAATAGTGGATGGCGCAACAAGAGATAATGCACCAGTTCTTCAAATTGCCAATCGGGTCAAAGCCATTGTAACATATTTCAAACAATCTGTGAACGCAATGGATGATTTGCGAGCAGAACAAAAGGGACAAAAGAAAGAGGAAGAAGAATTAACACTTATACAATCAGTAAGCACAAGGTGGAATTCTTGTCTTGATATGTTGGAAAGATTCAATACACTATCAGCTATTGTGGCTAAGATTTTGGCAACCAGGCGGAACGCACCTGATATGATAACTTCTTCAGAGTTAGATGTCATACGAGATCTGACAATATTGCTTACCCCATTTAAGCAAGCTACTGAAGAAATTAGCGGCGATCAGTACGTGACTTCAAGTTTGGTGATTCCCATTGCAAACTTACTTCAGAGAGGCCTTGAACTAGTAAAACCTTTCACCGAATTTAGTATTGCTGTTCAGAAGAGTTTGCTAAATTTAGTTACATATTGCAAAACTAGAACCACCAGAGCGACATTTACATCTGGCCAAAGCAACAATTTTAGACCCACGCTTTAAGCGTATTCATTTTAGTTCAGCGCTAGCTGTTTCCACTGCAATAACCGAACTGTCAAAAGATATACAACTTTCGCCTGAACTAAGAACCACTCGCACTACCATAATTCCAAATTCCGAAAAATCTTCGCCGTCGTTGTGGTCCGGACATGAAAAAATTATGATAGATATTGCTGCAGCTTCAGCAAACTCTTTACTCTCTACTTCAACCGGTGATGGTATACCTAGCGAACTAAAGCCATATCTAGATCAGCCTATAATACCCAGAAAAGAGAATCCAACAAAATTCTGGTTTGATTGTCGTCATTTTACTCCAGTTCTTTCCGACATAGCTCTAAAGTATTTGATATCGCCTGCGTCCTCGGTTTCCTCGGAGGGAGTGGCATCTGCTGTGAATCTCGCAGTACCCAATAACAGAAGTCGGCTTACAGCCGAGCAATCAAAGAGTTTTTCTAATGTCTGTGTCAGATAAATATTGGTTTGAATAAGAAATAATTAATGTTTTAATTGTTGTTCTTGATTTATTAAAAATTATGTCTATTGGTAAGTATTTATCTAGTAAGGTAAGATGATTAAAGTAGATTAGGCCAAATATTTTTTTTTCATATCATACCGATATTTTTAAATAAAAATATCAATGTCGATATTGATATAATCAAAAATGACCGATACAATATATATAGATACTTTATTCCATTTCCGACATCCCTACCTCTTCATCGCGGGTCGATTTCCAAAAAATGTAAATGAAGACTAACTACAGAAATGATCCTGATCTAGCCTTAATTTTTCAACGACCAACGCAGAGTATTTCAACCAAAAGTTACACAAAATAGTTGAGAATTCGCACAAATGAAAGACAAGCGAAAGAAAAAGAAGTATAACTTCAATAATGCACAAGCATACAAACATACATATGCGCACGCATGTGAATATGTCACCAACCAAAAATTGAAACATTGTTCTACAAAAACAACAACAGCATAAGCATGGCAACATTGTGTTGTTGGTAGAAAAGCCGAGCTGTGCCGAAAGAAACGAACAAACGATCGCCGATTGTCACCGCTTCACTTGCTGCTCGAACATCTTCGCAGACAAGGTTGCGCAACTTGCATTTAACGCAACCTTTTCCGAACTCGTATAAGAAGTATAACTTCAAAATGTGTTAAGTGTACATGTATGTAAACATACATACATACATATTAATATTTTGTGTGATGGTGAAGTGGATATCATAATTATTAAGTTGTACAGCTACTTATGTCACGGTTCTAAGGTTAAAACAGAGAACGTATAATATAGAGAAGGTCCAACTACGGACAAGCGTGTGTACTGTCAAGAGCCATGAATTTTCTATTAGTGGATTTCACCACTTTTGGCTCGTCAGGAGAAATTTCAACAGAAGTGAGTGAACAGAGCTGAGAATTCAATGAAAATTATACTCTGAAATATACATTGCTTTTACAGACGCATGTTAACCTTTTGGCTTATATTTTTATACGTTTACATGCTATCATATCAATTGATATGAATATAATTTTGCGAATTTTTGTGAATTCATGCAAAATTGATAACATTATTATTCAATTGCAATTCTCCAAGCAATATTTATAGTTAATGGGCAAATGAGCTACTCTTTAAATATTTCTTATTTTTAATAATGTAATGTCGTTTCATATGTATGCATCTATATGAAATATTATCATAATTTTCTAAACAACTTAATATATTACAACAATAATATATATGTACATTCATATAAAATATTTTATCATTAAAACTTTCATACGCATCTATCCTGCAGATATGTATGTACAAATGCAAGTACAAATCAATTTCAAATCAAGATATTACCGTTTATCAGTAATATGAAAAGCGCGCGCTTCTCTATATTTACGTACACACATCTGTATGTAGGTGCGTATGACATTCTCACACAAATAATACATACATATATGCGTACGCATGTAAATAAAAAAATACAAACATTCTTCTGGTAATAGTCTCAAAAATCATCATATCGCTCATTTGCTGCAAGACCGGCATAATTCAAAAAACGTGATTTTTGAGTTAATGCTGCAGAATTGTTCGTTATATCATACTTCATGTTGAGTGAAAAATTCATATGAATACCTCTTATATGCTCCGCTTGAGAAGAGGTGTAAGGTTGGAGTCACCGTGTAAGGTTGTAGTAAGTTGAAAACTTTAAACGCGTTTTCTGGCGAATCGATTTTTTTCACTTATGCCGGTCTTGCAGCAAATGAGCGATATATACTTACAATATGAGTACACATGTAAATATGTGCGTATGGCATTCCCACACAAACAATGCATACACAATATACATACTTACATACATGCATTCACATGTGGATATGTCACCCGCAAAAATTACAAATATTGTTCTACAAAAACAAATATCGTTTGAAAAAGCATCAGAAACCAATATGGCAGCCAAATTGCCGACGTCGAAATTTTCATTATATTAAAATATGTTAGAATAAAATTGACAACATAGTTTATTTGTCGATTTTCAATTCAAGAAATATTTCAAAGAAAATATTCAATATTCCTCTGATGCATGCGTACAGTCAATCCCGGTTAAGTAGTACACCGCTTAAATGAAAATCAAATTCCTCCCTCATCACTCTTAACAGCATATATTTATTATATTTTGCTGCATCTCACGGGCTTTTTTTTTTTTGAAATACATAAAAATTATTGTTCTAAGTACCACTCGCTTAAGTATCCACACTCGCTTATGTGCCATATTACATTTTAATTTTTACAAACCACAAACATTTGTATCTTTGATTGTTGCACATAATCGGGATTGACTGTATTTGTGAAGGAATGTAAAAAATATTTTGTAATTTTGAAATATTTTTACGCAGCTGCGTCGATATGTATGCAAGCTCACGCACAAACATACATATTTACCCTGCTTTGTAGGCGGAGCTCAACAGCGGCAAAGGAAGCGGTGACAATCGGCGGCCATTCGTTTATTTTTTTCGGCACAGCGTGGATTTTCTACCAACAACACAATGTTTGACTTTTTGATAAAACGTGAAGTTCGGCAATTGGTTGTCCGTGACAACGGAGTTTTTGTATTAAACAATGGATGTATATAACGGGTGATTTTTTTGAGGTTAGGATTTTCATGCATTAGTATTTGACAGATCACGTGGGATTTCAGACATGGTGTCAAAGAGAAAGATGCTCAGTATGCTTTGACATTTCATCATGAATAGACTTACTAACGAGCAACGCTTGCAAATCATTGAATTTTATTACCAAAATCAGTGTTCGGTTCGAAATGTGTTTCGCGCTTTACGTCCGACAAATTTTGTTCAGCGATGAGGCTCATTTCTGGTTGAATGGCTACGTAAATAAGCAAAATTGCCGCATTTGGGGTGAAGAGCAACCAGAAGCCGTTCAAGAACTGCCCATGCATCCCGAAAAATGCACTGTTTGGTGTGGTTTGTACGCTGGTGGAATCATTGGACCGTATTTTTTCAAAGATGCTGTTGGACGCAACGTTACGGTGAATGGCGATCGCTATCGTTCGATGCTAACAAACTTTTTGTTGCCAAAAATGGAAGAACTGAACTTGGTTGACATGTGGTTTCAACAAGATGGCGCTACATGCCACACAGCTCGCGATTCTATGGCCATTTTGAGGGAAAACTTCGGACAACAATTCATCTCAAGAAATGGACCCGTAAGTTGGCCACCAAGATCATGCGATTTAACGCCTTTAGACTATTTTTTGTGGGGCTACGTCAAGTCTAAAGTCTACAGAAATAAGCCAGCAACTATTCCAGCTTTGGAAGACAACATTTCCGAAAAAATTCGGGCTATTCCGGCCGAAATGCTCGAAAAAGTTGCCCAAAATTGGACTTTCCGAATGGACCACCTAAGACGCAGCCGCGGTCAACATTTAAATGAAATTATCTTCAAAAAGTAAATGTCATGAACCAATCTAACGTTTCAAATAAAGAACCGATGAGATTTTGCAAATTTTATGCGTTTTTTTTTAAAAAAAAGTTATCAAGCTCTTAAAAAATCACCCTTTATAATTCGCATAATTTATGTTTTTTTTTGAGCGCAAATTATAAGAAGTCCATGTTTCTGCTATATTATGCTGCTACGCATTTTAAGTGTGTTTGGATCGTATCTAGAAATTTGTATCCACTTTGCAGCAGTTATTTTGCACAAAGGATTTCTATATAAATGTTTGACTAGCATCTCGAAGTTTTTAAATTCATACAGAGCCATTTGATGAATCTGCAATGGATTCGAAGGCCTTGCAAAATGAATCATATGACACACATCTGCCTGTGTATAAAGTTCAGCTCTTTTTTCTCTTTTTCGATAAGTGCAAAATCCCGGTCGCATGGCAGAAAGCTGTGCCCTGAAGTAAGAAATTTTTGATTCACTTCAGAAAAGTATTTGATCAGAAGGCTGTGGCACAAAGCAATCATAGTCCATGACTACGGTATTTTGTGAATTTTTGCCAGCGTTGGAATCATCTCGAAGTTGCGCATATGCTTTATCTGCTTGCTCGTGATGAGCTGTCGCCAATTTTTGAATATTTTCAAATCGTTCCGTATTTTCAGCGGCAATCATATCAATAAAATACTTGTCACAAACCTTGCAAGTATCACTTCTTGGGAAACCAAATCGTAGTTTGTGTTCTGTATGAAAAATGTGCTTACTTATATGTGCTGTACGAAATTTGGGTATCCGGATATTTAACTTTGTATAACTCGTACATTGTTTTAATATTTAAATTGGGGTTAAGACAATTTTTCGTGATGTTGAACGACCATAGTGACTTTCTTGGCTGGGAAAGCTTACTATGTGTTCATCAACGCTCAGTTTTTCCTGTTCTATGATTTTGTGGGGACGATTTTCATGTTTTCCTCGCTGATCATCAATGTTTTTCCCATATTTTACTTTTTCAACCAAAATTTTAACTCTGCGCTGCGTTATCTTCATATTTTAAAATAAAAAGTAAAGTAAAAATCAACGAAAAACAACAACAAGAAAATATTTACCTGAAATGTGTGACAAAACATTTTTTTGCACACTCTCTTTCTTTTTCCGTTTGAAAGCACCAAAAAATAAAATACTGTTGTATTTCGTATAGAACTCCCCTCTTCAACTCTTCTTCTTTTAGGCTCGCTCAATTCAAGAAGTGAGGATAGAAATAAACATTTCTCGTTATAATTGTTGCTATAAAAGTTATCAAAAAGGTTCTTCATTTGTTCATTATCAAGTTTTGCACAATGGAAATTACAATGGCAATCAAAAATCTATTACAAAATAGTTCAAAATGTATATGAAATAAAAATTATGTACTTAAAACGTTTTTCCACTATACCTGCTTTGGGACATTTTTTGCTGGTATAACTTGTTTTTTTCTATTAATATAAGATTGCTCACTATTTCTTAGCTTTTTATTATTGAAATCTTTCCAATTTTCTAAATTTATTTTCCTTTTGGAGCCTCTAACACACTTATCAAGCACACGAGAACACTCAGTTTTTGCCATTGTACACACAATAAATAAGTCACTTGAAACGTTATTCCACTGAGTGCTTGTATTAAAATGCGATTTGAATACGAACAAGTGCAATAATATGCCTAATTTTGATTTGGATTGATTGAAGAGAGCCATTATAACAGTAATCTGCAAAAAAAACCGGTTTTGAAAAAATTGTCGCTTACAACGTTATTCGCGAACATGCTTCAATTTACAAACATTATGTGAATGATTTTTTCAAATTTGTTTACGTGCACATAAAATTACATACATATGTGAACATTATGCGTATGGTTTTATAAAATCTTTTTATATGCTTATGTGAATCTGTGCGACGGCATGGTATTTTAAAACGTTATCAAAACCTTTAATGCCCAAAGCAAACAAATACATAAATGTGCATATAAATATACACTATATAATAACTTAACAAAACTTTATTAATTATAATATTTAGGTAATTATAGAAACATGATTAATGGAATTCATCATTAATTAGGTCAAATTGCACATACATATGTGCATGAATACTTATGTGCTTTGATATCAAATATATGTATGTATATATCTTTCATAATATCTACATATACATACATAAATGATATCTATAACCGTTTGCGCATTGTAAATACGCGAATCTGTAAGCGTACATTTGTAAACATTGAAATTAGCATCACTTTTCTCATTTAACAATGAAAATGCTCAATTTTGCTATTTTCGACCCCTTCAAGTTAAATATTGGTGAAATCCACTAATAGAAAACTCAACCCCTCCAAAAAGAGGTACATTTTGACAATCGGCACACCATGAACCTTCTCTATATTATACGTTCTCTGGTTAAAAGACCAAGCAGTCACACAGATTCACATATGCATGTATTTGATATGTCATACTTGGTGATTGTGTAAAGTTTTTTGTGCGGTCCAGTGTTTTCAAAGTTTTTTCCAAGTGTTTTGAGGCAGCTTTGGCTAGATTTGTTTCCCGTGTAACGATATGGTGACGGACGCAAGTGGGCGATTAAAATCAAAATAGATAAGTACAATTTGTGTATCTTATATTACATTATTTTACGTACCTTCCCATTTCTTCCGCGGCAAAATTTTTTTTATTAAAATTGTTTCCCCTGAGAACAGCAATCCAGGCACAACGTGGTTATAAAATTTTGTTTTGCCGTTGTGGTTGGAGACATCAGCTGTTTTTCCCCTTTCTTTTCCTTCTTTCTCTTTTTTGTTTGTTTTTTTTTTTTTGCATTCCCTTTCGGTTTGGCGTTGCCAACCATCGGAAATTTAAATTAGACTTAAGAGGAAGAGACTGAACGGACTAGTTGGCAGGTGTTCCCAAGTGGGAAAAAAGAAGAGGCCCATGGAGAAGAGAATTAGGTCGAAACCAGACGCTATAATTCTAACAAAAAAGGACGGAGCCTCGTATGCAGACATCCTCCGTAAAATTAAAGGTGACAGTGGCCTCGAGGAACTGGGTTCAAACGTGACCTACATCAGAAAAACTCTCAAAGGAGACCTGCTCATAGAACTAAAAAGCCAAGGAGACAAAAGAGCTGAAACCTTTCAAAGCGCCCTAGAGGGAGTGGTTGGCGAGATGGCAGTAGTACAGCCAAAAACACACAACGTCACTATAATGTGCAAAGATCTGGATGAGATAACTACACCAGAAGAAATTTGTTGCGCATTACAACAGGAGTGCGGAATACAAAACATAGGGCCAGCAAATGTTAAAAATATGAGGAAAACAAGAAGCGGCACTCAAATAGCCCTTATATCCCTGCGTGCCCAGGATGCCAAGTCTGCCCTTAAAGTTGGCAAAGTAAAGATTGGGTGGTCAATCTGTCGCCTCCGGGAATACTCCCCTGTTTCCCGTTGTTACAGATGCTTCCATCCAGGCCACATGGCGCGGAAATGTTGCAGTCTGATCGACAGGTCCTCTCTTTGCACACGCTGTGGAAGCGCGGGACATTACAGACAGAAGTGGAAAAGCAGCAATATGGTCCTGCAATGGACAAACATTCACATCTTGCTGCAGAGAAGCAAAAAATGGTTTTACGTGGGCGCAAATAGGGGGAATTTATTACGTAAGCTGCTATGCTCGTCCCAGTGCGTCCGTTAGAGAATTTGAAGACTTCCTCCTGGAACTATCCCTAGAAAGCAGAGGAAAATCGCCGATAATAATGGCAGGCAATTTTAACGCATGGTCTACTGCCTGGGGAAGTAGAAGTTCAAACCACCGTGGGCGCCTAGTTTTAGAATTCCTGAGCCAAACAACCCTCACAATAATGAACAGTGGCACAAAAAATACTTACCAAAAAGGAAATAAGGGCTCTGTAATAGACCTGATGCTTGCAAATGACGCACTAAGTAGACACATTAAGTGGAAGGTGTCAGATATGTTCACAAATAGTGACCATATGGCAATCATCGCAGAAATTTTATTCTCTCGAGACCAGGAACCCCCACGCAGTAACACTACACATAAACGAAGCTGGAAGCAAACAGATTTTGACACTGACGTTTTTGAGACAGTCTGGAGTGCAGCAATAGCACCAGGCGAAGGCGGCGTCCACTTAGTAAACGCATTGCAAAAGAAATTGGTAGCAGCATGTGACGCTACAATGCGAAGGACAAAATGTCACAATAAGCGAAGACCTGTATACTGGTGGAATGAAGAAATTGCCACGCTGAGAAAGCTCTGTCACTCAGCCCGACGTCGCCTACAACGCAATCAAAGTGGCGAAAACGAAAACCGTCTTAAAGAAGATTTTAAAAACCATAAGAAGCTTCTAAAGTCAGCTATAATCCGTAGCAAGAAAAACTGTTTTGAAAAGATCTGTAAAGAAGCAAATATAGACCCCTGGGGGACTGCTTATAAAATCTGCATGTCCAAATTCAAAAATAAGCGACAGCAACCCCAATGCGCTCCGTTCATGAAGAAAGTCGTCGAGGCATTATTTCCGACGCACGAACCGATTACTAACGCTGAACAACGAAACGAAGCTGCTGTATCACCCCCACTCGTTACAGAAGAAGAGCTATTGACCATAGCCAAAAAAATCAAAAACAACAAAGCGCCTGGTATCGACGGAATACCAAACAGAGCCCTAAAGGTAGCCATAATTTCGAAGCCCACTCTTTTTGCAAACATGCATGCATAAAAGAAGGGATGTTCCCCGATCCCTGGAAAGTCCAGCGTCTGGTCTTAATCCCAAAACTCAAAAAACCACCAGATGAACCTTCTTCGTATCGACCTCTGTTCTAGGTCCTCTCTTATGGAATCTAGTTTATGATGGGGTGCTAAGAATTCCACAGCCTACAAACGTTAAGCTAATCGCATACGCGGACGACCTTATAGTGGTAGCAGTAGGTAAACAACTTGATGACCTACAACATAAATGTAACGAATGTATAAATAGTCTACGCCAATGGTTTTCTTCCAAGAGTTTGGAACTGGTTGAGCACAAAACAGAGGTATTGCTCATAAGCACCAGAAAAATTGAGGAAAAAATAACTCTCATTATAGGAGAGTGCGTAATCACTTCACAACCACAGTTGAAGTATTTAGGGGTAATATTGGACTCGAAACTGAAATTCAAGCAGCACTTGGAAAACATAGCAAATAAAGCAAATAAGATTTATAACGCCTTGTCAAGAATGATGGCAAATAGAGGCTGTGTGCGCTCCAGCCGCCGACTTCTAATCGCAAAAGCTACGAGCTCAGTTATACTATATGCAGCTCCAGTATGGATACAGGCACTAAACATAAAAGCATATGCCAAACCAATAAATGCGGTGCATAGACTCACAGCAATAAGAGTAACAAGTGCTTTCCGAACTATCTCCAGCGAAGCATCTGAAGTACTAGCTAGTATGCTGCCCATAGACATCCAGGGTGACGAGCTCACGAGATTATATGAGCTATCAGCGCCAATTACAGAAATTCAAAAGAGAGAAGAGAGAAAGAAGAGCATAAATATATGGCAGCAACGGTGGCAAACCTCAACTAAAGGACGGTGGACCCACAGACTTATACCTGACATCCATACGTGGATAAGTAGACGACATGGGGACCTGAATTTCCACCTGACCCAAATATTAAGCGGGCATGGGTGCTTCAGAGGCTATCTATATAAATTTCAAAATGACGTCAGTCCGTATTGTTCGATGTGTACGGAGTCAATAGAAGACTCTGAGCACGTGTTCTTCCATTGTCCTCGGTTTCTAACCATAAGGGGAAGGCTAGAAACAGCACTAGGTGGTAGTTTAACGGTGGAAAACTTGACTGCATATATGTGTCAGTCCTCTGAGAAGTGGAAAGCTGTTCACGAAGCGGCTACTTCCATCATGACAATATTAAGACAGTTACAGCAGAATTGGCGTCAGTCCGTCTGTGCTATAGAGGAGACGTAAGATGTCTTGTCACTCCCATGAAGTAATACCTTATCTGGTGGTTCCGTGGGAGAGTCTTGAGTTGGGAGTAGGTTAGGTTTAGCGGGTTAAAGTCCCGCACTCCGGCTTTCGATGCTTCCTCCTACTATAAAAAAAAAAAAAAACAGTCATCGACTAAACGCCGCCGTGTGCATACGTTTGCTCTCTTTCGCGGATCTCGTCTGACTTTCTCACCCGCTTCAGTGCAGTTATCTTTAATTATTCTTCTTTCGCGCTCTATTCCACGTGTTTCTTTCGTTTGTGCGAAAAAAGGTATAATCTACCAAGTGACTAATTATCTAAAAGTGCAACATGCCCCCCGGGGCCACTCACCTAGGGGAAAACAGGTTTGCCCTGCTTTCCTCTAGTCCACAATCAAAAAGGAAAAAAGCCAACAAATCTGTTGAAGAGTTTCCTGATCTCCCTCGTGTAAATATTACAAAGAACGACGATCCTAAGTTCATTGTATTAAAATCGTGCGACAACAACAAGCCCCTATCACGTTTTTCATGTTTTTTAGTACATAAAGCCCTTAACGCCATAAGCAAAGATGTGAAAATCACAGAGATGAGAGATGGAAATCTCTTGCTACTTGCAAAAAATAAAAAAATTGCCGAAAAGTTCATCAACATCAAAAATCTCTCAGGCATCTGCCAAATCGAAGCAAAATACCATGAGCAACTCAATAGTGTCAAAAGCACAATTTTCGCTCCTTTCCTCAATCACGTCCCAGACAACGAAATTGTAGAAGGCTTAGAAGCATATGGTGTAACATCCATTTACAGATTTCAGAGAAAAACTGAAGGAGTTCTAACACCAACAGGTGCGTTACTTTTAACCTTTGAAAGCTACAAACTTCCCGAAAAAATAGATGTTGCATGGAGGAAAATTTCAGTTCGCCCATATTTCCCCAACCCAATGCGTTGCAAATCTTGCCAAAAGCTTGGCCATACACTAAAGCATTGCAAAAATCTTCCATCATGCGTCAATTGCAATTTCCCTCCGCACGAAGAAGAAAAATGCTCAAGATTATTGTGCGCAAATTGTTCTGGTGAACATCCCGCGTCATCAATTAGTTGCCCAAAATTCCAACAAGCGAAAGAAATATTAAAAATAAAAACGGAAGAAAAGTGCAGTATGCGCGAAGCAGCAAAGAAATACAGAGCGCAAGCTCCCTCCCCCACTCCTTTTCAATCATTCTCTGAAATTACCAAGCGACCTGCTCCCACAGCAATTAACAATATCAACATACCCACTGAAAAAACTACAAAAACAAACAATAATGATAACATCATTTCTATATCTCCACCAACCGATACACCATCCACCTCTTCATTAAAATCAAATGCAATAAGCCTTACCGCTTTATCCCCATCCCCCCAAAGTACTAATACCAATCTTCCCACATTTCTAAACTCTCAGCTCAGCGAAGCAATGCATTCCACCTTAGCAAGCGCTAAGTTAAATGTCATTGCGCAATTCGCTAATAGCTCAAGTCTCAAACATTCTTCTTCACGCGACTAGACGCGCTATGCCAAGCATAGCTTACTCACAGTTGCCAAGACTCAATGTTCTCTCCCCACTTACTAGCTATTTATATTTCTCCCTTTTCTGTTTCTTGTCTTTACCTTTTTCGGTATGCTGTCGATCATACAATGGAATATGAACGGTTATGCCAACAACTATCACGAACTAGAAACTCTTATCAATTCTTACACTCCATCCATGATCTTCCTTAATGAAACTCATATTCCACATAATCAACCTGCTCACACGCCAAAATCCTACGTAGGCTATTTTAACAATCTCCCGCACGTAACAACAAAAAAACAAGGCGCTGCTATTTTAATAAGAAGAAGCATACCCCACAAAGTACTACCTGTTCGGTCTAATCTCTCAGTAGTTGCCATTGAAATTAATGCACCAACAAAACTAGCAGCAGCTTGCATCTACATTCCACCCACACAAGATTTTGCTTCTTCTGATATTCTGCAATTGATAAACCAATTAGATAAACCACTTATTTTAGGAGGAGATATAAACGCCTGGAGTACAATATGGGGATCTACGCACACAAACTCAAGAGGCGAAAAAGTTGAAGATGCGCTACTTGCATCCAATATTATCTATCTTAACGATGAATCCCCCACACATTTCTCCACCCACAACTCCTTCTCCAATATTGATGTCACGTTTTGCTCTTCTAATATAGCGCCCCAATGCACATGGCAAGTTCTAAATTCTTTGTTTGGCAGCGACCACTTCCCAATATTCATACAAACAAATCCGCGCAACAATCAAAATACAAGTACTTTTAAATTTTCATCTAAATTCAAAACTGATGAGGCTGATTGGAAAAAGTTCAGACAAATATGCAACAATCTTTGTGAGACCACGCAAGTTTCCTCCAACTCGAACCAGGAGTCTGCCAAAATTTCGAGAATCATACGTACTGCTTCTCACTTTTCCATCCCTCGAACGCTTCCCAATAAAAGTAGGAAAAATATTCTTTGGTGGAACGCTGACTTGTCCAGACTACGGCTCACCAAGCAGAATTTATGGTATGAATACAAGCGAACACGCTCAGCTGAAAACCTGCTCCTTTACAAAAAGGCAAATGCGTTATTCCGACGTTCTGCCAAACATTATAAAAAGAAAAAGTTTGAAGAACTCACTGAGACCATAAACCCCCGCACTAGCCCAAAGAAAATATGGGATGATATCAAAATGCTAACCGGATCTCCTAAACGGCCCCTATTTTCCTACATTCAAACACAAAGCGGTCCATTAACGGCTCCCGTAGATATTGCCAACCATTTTGCTTCTTTCCTGTCACTCTCTTCTTCCGATGCAAGCTTCTCAGACACGTTCCGCAACCTAAAATCTCAACGAATAAGTATTGAACCACCTATTTTGTACCGTTTATCTCCTCCCGCTAAGCAACTAGAGTCGGAAATTCTACTAACCGAACTCGAATTCGCCCTTTCGTCCGTTAAAGGCAAAACCCCTGGTCTTGACAAAATTACCTATCCAATCATTCAAAACTTGCCTATCCAGGCTAAGCATCGTTTACTCAACCTCTATAATAATATATTTGAAAGCGGATGCTATCCTCATGCCTGGAAAACTTCGTGTATAGTTCCTATCCTGAAGCCCAATAAGTCAGCGCTTGATGTCAACAACTATAGGCCGATATCGCTCTTACCCTGTTTGGGAAAACTTCTTGAAAAAGTTATAGTTAACCGGCTGATGTGGTATGGCAACAAAAGAAAACTCATAAGCCCCAACCAAACCGCATACAGAAAGAATTATGGCACCATCGATGCTCTTCTGCACCTAGATCACTTTATATCAAGCGCTCTTTCCTCTAAGAACCATGTCTCAATTTTAACAATTGATTTTCAGAAAGCATTCGACCGTGTTGGTGCCCATATCGTTCTGAGACAATTAGATAAGTGGAAACTAGGCCCTAAAATCAAGAAATTTATCAAGAACTTCCTCAGGCACAGGCAATGCAAAGTAAAAATAAATGGTTTCTTATCCTCCATAGCTTCACTTGACAACGGAACCCCGCAAGGGTCTCCATTATCCGCCTTCCTTTTTATAATAGCTTTCGAAGAGATTACTCAACTCACTTACAACAACCATCGCGGTATCGAGTGCCAGCTTTATGCTGACGATGTAATTTTCTACACAAAGAATGCAAACCTCACCAATACAGCCCAACTGTTTGAGAATATCTTATCCGAAATTTCGACATGGTCCCTATCATCAGGAACTACCATCTCTTACGAAAAATCAAAAACTTTACATATTTGTAAAAAACGAACATGCTCAGGTTTACTAACCTATTCTAACAATATTAACATTAGTATGGTAAATGAACTTAAAATCTTAGGGTTAGTACTAGACTCTAAATATAGCTTTAAGGCCCATTGTAAGCATATTAAGGACTGCCTCTTAACGCGACTAAATATAATCAAATATCTAACGTCGAAAAAAAGTTTAATTCATCCATTAACACTTATCAACGTCACCAAGGCTCTAGTGATCTCCAAGATAGACTATGCTCTACCTATCTACGGCAACTGCCCGGCTTCTACAATGAAAATACTCTCCCCCCCTTACCTTGTGGCCATGCGCAGAAGCATTAGAGCATTTCCAACAACACCACTAAAGAACCTCTTTGCTGAAACTGGCCTGCCAACTATAATAGACAGGACTATCGACTGCACCAGACGTTTACTACCAAAGCTTCTGTTCACGACCAACACTATTCTCGCCAAAGACGTCCAAAATGCTCTCTCGAGGAAACGGAAACCTAAGTGCTTGTCAGCAATCGCGCGATGCGTTAACTTCGCCAGGGAACTTGAGTTACCTTCCTATAAATGTTCTCTTGGACCTGAAACTCGTCCACAATGGATGATAAAAAAATCTTCATTTGCTATTAAGACCCTGCAACTGCCGAAGGATAAGACCTCAAGCGAAAAATACAGGCAACTCTTCGCTTCGGAGAAGTCTAAATACTCCAGTTACGGTTGGAACTTTATATACACCGACGGCTCAAAAACAGCAAACAGCTCAACGTTCGCAGTCACAAAAGAAAATGGTGACTTGATTCGACACGGCACTCTCCACACAATATGTTCATCATTTACGGCCGAAGTCGTCGCTTTATTAGAAGCAGTTACTTATGTAAATCACACCAGGGGAAAGTATATCGTATGCACCGATAGCAAATCTTGCATCGAAGCCATAGAATCGCCGGAAAACACACAAAATGAAATAGTCGCCATACGCAACAATCTTTTAAAATATCCAAACAAACTGAAACTGATGTGGATCCCGGGGCACACAGGGATATCTGGTAATGAAAAAGCAGACGCAGCTGCGAAAAATGCAGCAAATACACCAACCATAACTTTTCCTTATTTCACAAAACAAGACATTATAACTGAGATTACACGCCTAAGGAAAAAATCAGCAAAAGATAATTGGAGTGGATATATTCATCACTATTCGAAAATCAACCCGTTCAGAATTAAGCCGACCTACACTGCCGATATCACCTTACGCGCCATCAAGCCCTTTACCCGCTTACGTCTGGGACACACCATAATTACACACGCTTATTTATTGCAACGTGCCCCTCATGGAAACTGCCCATTCTGCGACGAAAACGCAACGATAGAACACATATTAACCGCTTGCCCTATAACTGCAACAATTAGACATGAGATTTTTAATTCGGCCGATCCATTCCAGCTTCTGAATGAGCCCACCGCCAAAAATGTGAATATGATTTATAATTTTCTTAAGGAAACAGATCTACTTCGACGAATATAAAGATAATTAATTAACTCACTAACCCTACTTCCTAAGTACTAATCTATCCTTTCACTTCTGCTTTAATATTAAATTAAACATATATTTACATGTATATACATAGCTTAACAGACAGCCGAAGGCCTCTGCTGCTAGTGCTGCTAGATATTTATTTGTAGAATATTAAGTATTGTACAAATAATTTATAAAAAAAAAAAAAAAAAAAAAAAAAACATATGCATGTATTTATGTGTACATGTAAAAAGATTAAAAAAAAACTATACGCATAATGTACACATATTCACATATGTATGCAATTTTGTGTGCACGTAAACAAATTTTAAAGAATCGTACGCACAATGTTTGTAAATTTGTCGACACACAACTTTGATGTAAACCATTATTTCATACCTATGGCCGAACTTCACGTTTTGTCAAAAAGTCA
Source organism: Bactrocera dorsalis (assembly GCF_023373825.1). Classification (NCBI taxonomy): domain Eukaryota; kingdom Metazoa; phylum Arthropoda; class Insecta; order Diptera; family Tephritidae; genus Bactrocera; species Bactrocera dorsalis. Next base: position 60,662,083 of record NC_064303.1, read on the forward strand.
ATGTGTCGAAGGACTGACGCGACGACAAAGCGTCACAACATTGTGTTGTTGGTAGAAAATCCGAGCTGTGATGAAAAAAAAAAAAACGAACGGCCTCCGATTCCCTTGCCGCAGTGACAACTTCGCCTACAACCAGTGTAAATATGTATGTTTATGTATGAGCTTGCAGACATATCGACACAGATTTTTGCAAGCCGCGTGAAAATATTTTTGAATTGTAAAATATTTTTTACTTTGCTTGACAAGTACAGTCAATCCCGGTAATGTGTCACAATCAAACAAACAGATGTTTGTGGTTTGTTAAAAATAAAAATATAATACAATAAGCGAGTCGTACTTAAAACAATAATTTCTATGTATTTCAAAAAGCAAAGCTTGAGATGTAGCAAGGCATACAGAACGTTAAGAGGGATTGGAGGGACACTTAAGCGGAAAACTACTTAACCGGGATTGACTGGACACATATGTATGTATGTACTGTGAGCGTCAAAAATAAGTAAACAGCGATTCTATCAACATTTAAGTGTTTATTACAACGCAGTTTTTAATACAATAATAAAAAGTTTTATTATAGAATTCAAGGTTTATATTATAAGTGTTTATCTTAACTAATAAACTAAAACAAAACATAGCCAAAAATAATTCACTTAAACTAAAAATACTCTCGTTTTTCGTGTCAAAAAATTAATGAATCAACTTTGTGCATGCGTTCATGAATGAAAATTATGTGGTTGTGTAATTTTCTATAAATTTTGACGTCGGCAATTTGGCTGCCATATTGATTTCTGATGCTTCTTGAGACGATTGTTGTTTTTGGAGAACAATGTTTGTAGGGTTTTCGGGAGACGCATGTGTACGCATACTTGTATGATGATCTTTGAAACGATTGCTCTTTTTGTAGTACAATATTTGTATGCATATATTGTCTGTGTGGGATTGAGCAGTGAGCGGACATTTTATTTCTGATAAGTATTAATATCTTGATTTGAATTTGAATATATTTAGTCTTTGAATGATATTATGACAGTAACATTTAATTTAATTTTTTTTAAATAAATATTTTTTGCGTTGATTTTTTTTAAGCTTAATATTTATTTGTTAAAAAAGGAAAGTAATATTTCAATATTTGTTAAATTTTTAATTATTAATATATTGTTTGATTTTTTATTTTTATTTTTTTTTGATAAAAATATTTTTCGTTGATTAATTCAAAGTTTATTACTTATATGTATAAAAATATATATTTTTATTTATTTATATATTACGTATATTTTTTATTTTTATTTTGTTGTTTTTTTTAATTTATTGTTTTTTTACATTTTGAATTATTTATTTGTATTTTTTTATTAACATATTTTTATTTTTTATTTATTATTTGTTATTTAACATTTTGTTTTATTTTTTTTTTCATTTTATTTTAAATTTTTGTAATTTAATTAAATTTTTGAAATTTTTTTATTTAAAATTTATTTTTTAATAATTTGTATTATATTATTTATTATTTTTATTATTATATATTGTGTTTTGTTTTGTATAAATTGCGTGTATTTTTTACATTTTAAATTATATTTTTTTATTTTGTTAGTTTGTATACGTTTAGTTTTCATTTATATTTTTTTTATTTGAATTTAATTTTTTTTTAATTTAATTAAAATTATAAACAATTATTCTTGATAATTTGTTCAGAGTTTAATGTTTATATACAAAAATAAAAAAATGTAAATTGTTTAATGTTTGTTATTTCAATGTTTAAAATTATATATGATCATTTTTAGTATTTTTAATTTTTTATATATTATATTAAATTTTAATAATTTATTTTATTGTTTATAAATTTTTAATTAATTTTTATTATTAAATTTCAATATTTTTTTTCAAAATTAATTATTTATTTATAGTTTAATGTTATTGATTAAAAAAATAAATTAATAATTTATTTTATTGATGTTGTAATTAAATAATTTTTTTATTAATTACACAATTGAAATTATTTTTTTTAATTGTGAATTTTTTTATAATTTAATATTTTGATTTAAGATTTTATTTTATTTTTTTTAATTTCATTTTTTTATATTACATAAATTTTTTATTTTCCATTATAAATGTTAATTTTTCAATGTCAGTGTTCAATTTAGCACAATTACATTTTTGTACATTTCCAATCCCAACAGAATTTTATATCACAATTTTCAGCGCCATCATCGTCGTCGTTGTCAGCGTCCACCACATCAAGCCATCCATAAAATCATCACGCCGTCGGTGAAATCACCAACAGCTATAGTATCATCATCGCCAGCATAATTGTTATTGTTGCGTTTGTTTGCGTCGTTAAAGTGCGTTTGGTTTTCAGAAGTGTTGTTTTTATTGTTATTGCGTTCGGCACCATGCAGCGATTGTCGACACCATTATTAATTTGTTGTTATTATAATCGTTGTTGATGTGTCGGTGTGTTGGTTCAGCAGATTGTTTCAATGTCATTAATTGGCAATTAATACAAGCGAAGCGAGCAAGTGGAGTTGTTTCGTTGGGTTGAGTTGTGTTTGTGGGTTGACGTCGTTGGTTGACAGGAGTTTTGTAAAGAAAGAAAATGAAGCAAATACGTTTTGTTAGTATGTAATAAGTATTATAAATATTTTTATTGCATTCTATGGTTATTAGTTGTTGTGAGTTAGTTTAGAGGCAATGTTTAAATCTCACAATATTTCGAAAAAATGAAATTGGTCCTATGTTACTTTTTTGTCTTTGTAAAATATTAAAATATTTTGAAAAGAGTCCTCTTAGTTTTTGCAAGCTTTTCCAATTCTTTCTGTATTTAAATTGGTAGGCTCAGGTTCCATCTTTAGGTTTACGAATAAATAGTAGAAAGGCTAACTCATACATATAGCTCTTAATATTTGAGTAAAGAAATCTTAAGAAAATGCAGGTAAAATGCAAAAAGTGCTAATGCTGGAAAATTGTGTGACCAATCGTGGGCTATAACTTTACTCGTAATATAGATTAGCAAGGAGATCCCATCTTGTTATCAGCACCGCCTGATATACATACTCGATACAACGTGAAGACTACTTAACCCTATCCGAAGCGTCATTAAAAGTGTAGAAGTCGCAGGGCGTAAATGCCCCAAATACAAACGAATAGATCTTTTAGCGACTTTAGACGTTCGAAACGGCTTCAAAAGAAAGAACTCTATCATAAGGAATATGCCTACCTCTCTTTGCTGGCATAAGTGGAGCATTCAACAATGTCTTCAATGGCGTAATCGTCATAAAGCCCAACTGGAGCTCGCTATCGTAGCATGGATAAAAGGTCTAATGAGCTGCATGGACAGTATTGGCCAGCCTAGAGGTTAATGCCGATAAGAAGCTTAAGTACTTTTTACAAGGACGTACAAAATTTCGACATGGCAACCTGAGGCTCTACAGAGTTGACGTTTGGTGGACCTCTGTCTGCCAATTATCATACAGTATACCGTTGGAGCGGATATCAAGTCACATTAGAAGATAATACGAAGTATGACAATTAAGTAGTGAGACTGATTCCATAAAAACCGTATATTTCAAAATTATTCTACAACTCTGCCATCTCCTTCAAAGTATGCCCCTTGGGCAGCTATACAACGATTCCAGCGCGTTTTCCATGCTTCGTAACATTTCTGGAACGCTACGACTGAGGTGTCCGCGAGTACCCTCGTCACGGCCGCCTGGATGTCCGTAATCGACTCAAAATGGGTTCCTTTGACCACCGATTTTGTTTTAGGAAACAAAAAAAGTCACAGGGTGACATGTCGGGCGAATAAGGCAGCTGTTGGAACACGGCGATCCCTTTAGAGGCCAAATACGTGTGGCACGGCGCGTTGTCGTGATGAAGGATCCAGATACGAGCGATGTCTGGGCGCACCCTGTTGACTCGTTTTCGCAATCTTTCAAGTACTTGGCAATAGTAGACTTGATTCAAAGTTTTTCCCGGTGGAACGAATTCTTTGTGGATGACTCCACGGCTATCAAAAAAGGCAATAATCATCATTTTCACCTTCGACTTGCTCATGCGAGCTTTTTTCGGGCGGGGGGCGCACGGAGACAACCATTGTCGAAATGGAAACACCTGGACACGACTAAAAGTACTATCACCATACACTCTTACAATTTTAGCGTACGTTTCCGAACCTGTTTCGCCCAATCTGGCGCAAAATTTTATCGCGACGCGTTGCTCTTGATTTCGTTTTTCCATTTTCGTGACGAGCACTACAAACACACGTCTACTCAACTTGACACAGCAGGCGAACTAAACAAGCTAAAGCAATGGTGCATATATCAATGGAGAGGAGAGGGTTGCTTAATAAATAAAAAGGGAACTTCAAGGTCACAGGTTCACCACAAGCGCGGCAATAAAATCAGTCTCATTACTTAATTGTCAAACCTTGTAGATGGCGCAGAAGCGCTGGTGAAACTTTTAACAACTAAATGGACAGATCGAAACAGTCTGATGGAATCCGCACCGTGATCTATTGCGCGGAACTAGGTTCTTTGCGATCCTTCAATCTTAAAGGCAGAAATCTGCGCATTCAAAAAAGCTGCTGAGATAGCTTACAATGCTGCAAATGACCTAAACCATATCAAGAATGCTGCAAATGACCTAAACCAAGCCAAGAAGCAATGAAAGCAATAATCTCATATCGTAATTCGTCAGAGAATACACTTAGAAGCAGGGAGGAAGTGATAATTTACTGACCTCATATTTCAGCAGGATAAGCATTAGTAATGACGATACATGCAGAAAGTGCAGAGAAATAAGCATGAGAGCGCCTTCCATGCCCAGCCTTATTATAAACTCGTCTTAGATGTCTAGCAGCTTCGCTGTACAAGATATGAGATGAACGATCAAAGTTAGATATCAAGTCGCTCTTAAAGTTAAAGAGAAGCGTTGCCGTCCTATGTGACGAATACTTCAGCTCGTATTATACTTAACTTCTGTTCAGTAACACTAATGACAAGTAGGTCTATATATTTCGTGATAGATGGCCAGTATAACCTAATCAAACCTTTTTGGAAAATTTGTTATTAATATCTTTCAATACCTAATATGTTAAGAAATTTAATATATATGTAACTGAAAAGTTATTTGACTAACTAGAACTTTTGATAATTGTTCTTAAATACAAAAACCTTGAATCAAGGTCAATGAACTATTTTTATTACTGTGTGGTTAATTTTATTTCGTCCTGCTCTACTTTTCTGTCCATGTCCGCGGCCAATGAAAAAATATTTGTGAACCTATCCTCTCAGTAAGTTCATAAAACCATATAAATATATTTTTAAACAACTATACTTTTTTGAAACTTTCTTCCTAGCCTATTAGTATCTTATTTCAACGAATTTTAAATAAATTTTCCATATTTGTGAACACATGCTTTATGCATGGCCAGCTTACTGAATGCGGCGCGTGTTGTAACTTTTTCAATAATTTACAACAAAACTTCGTGAGCGCGTCACATAATCGCCATATACTTACGCATACCATACATATTCATATATTTATAATGTGTTTTCAGTTTTTATTTCTGAAGGAAATTACATACACACACAGTAACTTATATGTTAACACGTTCGCGGACGCAAAAAATTTTAGGGAGCTGCAAAAATATACAGGCAATTATTTTTGAAACTAGTTGTAATATCCGAAATCTAATTAGACATATATTATAAGAGTAGTCAGAACATCGTATTTTAACCGTTATATACAATGAATGCTATAGCATCCACGACGATATAGATAGTATTTTTCAACCAGAATGACGTGAATAAATTTGTAAATACACTGAGAAAAGATAAAATAATATGAAAGTATCTAATGAACCAATTGGTCATTATTTCGAAATGTGTATTAATTTCAAAAACTTAAGATTATATAAAATTAAATGAATAAAAATTGGCTTTAAAGTTTGAATGCTATAGCATTCACGTCATTTTGCATCAGTATGAAAATGAATGCTATAGCATTCACGTCCGCGAACGTGTTAATATTATATATGTAAGTATTATTCCACATTTTTGGCTGACACCTGCGGCCATGACTTTTGCCGCCATTAAAGTAGCTGCTGAGCGCAATTTTGTACTAACAAAAACACATATTCACACACACATAAACACATGTGTGTGCGTTTTGTAGAAATTTAGCATTCGTTGTTTTTGTTACTTATTTTTTCCATGTCAACGGAAGGCGAACAGACCGTTGCGGCCGGAAGTTGGAGATCATGGCGACAAACAGTAAACAACAAATCACGCGGCAGCGCGACAGTTGCCAACAACAAGGATAACGTTGATATTGTGGAGTGCATCTGTAGCGAGCAATAATAACCGCGGTCACAGCGCAGCGCGACGGTAGTGCTGCCATTAATATAGCGAATTTGCCGCTGTGCTATTGTGCAGGAAGACAAGGGAGGTCAATTGTCGGCTAGTCGCTGGGAAATCAGTAGTCGCTCGTTTGGTCGGCGGAGTGGTATGAAAGTGGCCGCAATTATGCGGTTAAATAGTGCAACCCGAAATTGTGGCGAGTGACGTGAATGGCAAAAAAAAAAATGTCGAAAGTGCTGGAGGGCTAAGTGTTTGAGTGCGAGTTTGGCGGCGCTGTATTAACAGTAGTTTGTGTGTTCACACACACACTCAGACATACTTTTTGGTTTGTTACTCATATAAGCTGTGCAAACGCGAAGAGATTATCATTGTAATATTTTCATTATGTGCTGCATAGGAGCATATGTGGAGATTTTGTGCTTATACAGTAATTGCAATCGCATTAGAGTGAGACAATTTTTTTTGAATAATTAAAATATAAAATTTTTAAATGATTGTGGCAGATAGAAGAATTAAAAAAAACAAATTTAAAATTTAATTTTTGTAGAATAGTCTTAATAAATAAAGATTTTTTCATGCGAAAATTTGATTTTGATCGATGACAGCGTCGTGCGATCTCAAAAATTTCTTCAACTATTATAGCGTTGCTTTGAGTGATAATTTATACCAAGTTTCGTGGAGATATCATTGCAGAACAAAAAACTTTTTTTACAATTATTTGATTTTTTTTCGTTCATTTTGTATGACAGCTATATGCTATAGTACACCGATCGAGAAAATTTCTTCAGATATCATAACCTTATTTTAGCTTATAACATAGGCCAAATCTTGTGAAGATATCTTACCAAATGAAAAAGTTTTTCATACAAGCATTTAATTTCGACCGTTCAGTTCGTATGGCAACTATAAGTTATAGTAATCCGATCTGAATAAATTCTTCAATAATTGCATTATTTCCTTAGATAATGCTCCAGGCCAAATTTTGTGAAGATATCTCACAAAATGAAAAAGTTTTTCATACCAGCATTTAACTTCTATAGTTCAGTTTATATGGCAGCTATATGATATAGCGGTTTGATTTGAAAAATTTCTTATTATTTATTACTTTATTATGTCGTTGTCTTAGAAAATAATCTATGCCAAATTTTATGAAGATATCTTTCGAAATAAAAAACGTTTCCATACGAGTACAAGCACTTGATTTTGAGCAGTCGGTTTGTATGGCAGCTATACACTATAGTAGTCCGATATCGGCGGTTTCCACAAATAAGCAACTTTTTGAGTCGAAAAAGATGTGTGCAAAACTTCAAATCGATATCTCATAAACTAACGGAGTTTCTCTCCTGGTGTTAAAAACTTGGAGGCAAATGCTATATACAGGGTATACATAATTATACCGGTACATTTAGTAAACAGGACAAGTATTTTTACAATTTACTATAATTTTATTAAATATTTCCGGCTCGAAGGACCATGTACATTAAACTCACCTTATCGGCCACTCACAATTATTGTTGTAAGGAAAAATGCACTAAATTTCGAAAATCGTTATAAACTTTTTATTTCCTTCAAATTAACTTAAGAGTATTATTATAAAATGAATTTCAATTTACTAAACACTAGGTTTCAGACCGTTAAATATATATTATATGTACATATATACACATTGAGGAAAGTTATTATGAAAAGTACTTTAATATTAAGTGAAAAACTTTAAATATTTAAATGCGGGTAGCGGACGGGAACCGGGATGCTGCGATAAGCGAAGAGCGATGCTGCTTGGACGACGTCGTATCAACGAAAGGTGCGCGAGCTGCTTTCTCTATTCCTTTTGTTCTAATTAAACTGCGTTTGGGTGCATGTGCGTGTATGTGTGTTAATGTGTGGTGTTCGCTCGCGTGATGAGGTGAATAGGCGATCCGGTGTGATGAATTGATGCAGATGTGATGCGACGTCGCTACTCATTTAGCCACCATATATTATATAAAACTTTAGTATTAAAAGATCGGAATACTCCTACCTCCCTTATGTAGCACATATGAATATATCGAGTTGGCGGAATTTTTCCGAAAAATAATAGAGAAAATGGAATATAAACGTACGAAAATGGAGAATATAATGTAGACAAGGAGAAATGAGGGCAGATATTTGGATATGGGAAATTAAAAGTTGAAAGACCGTTAACTAGTACAGTAACACAGTAAGGGGGAGCATAGTAAAGTAAAATATATATTATATGTTGGCTGCGGCTACGACCCAGATGGTCCATACGTTGAGTTCAATTTTCGATGTCTCGTTCGAGCATTACAACTTTTAACTGGCGAATGACACGCGCGATGTTTTGCTCCAAAGTCTGAATCGAAGCGGAATTGTTCAGAAAATATTGAACAAAAATAGCACGACTGCTTAACACGACTGATGCGTGATCTGTCAAAAAAGAGACTATTGGAAAAAGTACCTCTACTTGGATCATGTTATCAGGCTTATAAGTAGACTATGATGTCGAAGCTGTCAAACTGGCTAATGAATAACGCTGCAAAACTTAGCCAAGAACTCCACTTCAAAATCGGTCAAAAATCAACGCGATGTAGCGGCTCACAATAAATTCATTCCAAAAAGTCAAACGATCAATGGAGAACACTGCTTGGAAGTTTTGCGGTATCTAAGCGGAGCAATTGTTTCAAAAGATCCTTGGACTTTTCATCACAATAATGAGCTGTCCCACTTAATCATGAATGCGATGGACTTTTTGACTTAGCACACAACGAAAGATATCGGCTCAGCCACTACGAGGTGTGTTCAAAAAGTATCGCGAATTTTGTGTTTTTTTCAAAAATTATTTATTTATTCATGAATATCTATTTTGTCCCCTTCAAAGTAATCCCCATGAGATATTATGCACTTGTGCCAACGGTTTTCCAATCTTCGAAGCACTTCAAAAAATCGTTTTTTTATCTTCCTCAGCTCCTCCTTCGATGCCGTCTTTATCTCGTCAATAGAAGCGTAACGTCGTCCTTTCATGGGCCTCTTCAGTTTAAGGAAGAAGAAAAAGTCACAGGGGGCAGATCTGGGGAATACGGTGGCTGCGGCATCATTAGTGTGTTGTTTTTGGCCAAAAAGTCGCGCACAAGCAACGATGTGTGAGCAGGGGCGTTATCGTGGTGCAATTTTTTTGATAGGTAAAAATCGAAGACGATCTAAAACACGTGCAAGCAAAGCAGCTGTCAGCAATTAAATGAACATTCAAAATGGCCGAGCTTGTCGGCATAAGTGAGAGACATGAGTACCAACATAACGCCACAAAAATTCGAAATTCGAATATACGTAACACACGAGAATTCAATATTCGCGATACTTTTTGAACACACCTCGTATTTTGCTTTCTGTTTTTACTATTGTTTTCGTATTTAAGATTAAGAACTTTTGCAAACTAACTCAGTCATATTTCTTGATTCAATAAAGCAAGAGCTATTCTAAGAAAATTAATAATTGAAGCATGTTCGCGAATAACGTTGTAAGCGACAATTTTTTCAAAACCGGTTTTTTTGCAGATTACTGTTATAATGGCTCTCTTCAATCAATCCAAATCAAAATTAGGCATATTATTGCACTTGTTCGTATTCAAATCGCATTTTAATACAAGCACTCAGTGGAATAACGTTTCAAGTGACTTATTTATTGTGTGTACAATGGCAAAAACTGAGTGTTCTCGTGTGCTTGATAAGTGTGTTAGAGGCTCCAAAAGGAAAATAAATTTAGAAAATTGGAAAGATTTCAATAATAAAAAGCTAAGAAATAGTGAGCAATCTTATATTAATAGAAAAAAACAAGTTATACCAGCAAAAAATGTCCCAAAGCAGGTATAGTGGAAAAACGTTTTAAGTACATAATTTTTATTTCATATACATTTTGAACTATTTTGTAATAGATTTTTGATTGCCATTGTAATTTCCATTGTGCAAAACTTGATAATGAACAAATGAAGAACCTTTTTGATAACTTTTATAGCAACAATTATAACGAGAAATGTTTATTTCTATCCTCACTTCTTGAATTGAGCGAGCCTAAAAGAAGAAGAGTTGAAGAGGGGAGTTCTATACGAAATACAACAGTATTTTATTTTTTGGTGCTTTCAAACGGAAAAAGAAAGAGAGTGTGCAAAAAAATGTTTTGTCACACATTTCAGGTAAATATTTTCTTGTTGTTGTTTTTCGTTGATTTTTACTTTACTTTTTATTTTAAAATATGAAGATAACGCAGCGCAGAGTTAAAATTTTGGTTGAAAAAGTAAAATATGGGAAAAACATTGATGATCAGCGAGGAAAACATGAAAATCGTCCCCACAAAATCATAGAACAGGAAAAACTGAGCGTTGATGAACACATAGTAAGCATTCCCAGCCAAGAAAGTCACTATGGTCGTTCAACATCACGAAAAATTGTCTTAACCCCAATTTAAATATTAAAACAATGTACGAGTTATACAAAGTTAAATATCCGGATACCCAAATTTCGTACAGCACATATAAGTAAGCACATTTTTCATACAGAACACAAACTACGATTTGGTTTCCCAAGAAGTGATACTTGCAAGGTTTGTGACAAGTATTTTATTGATATGATTGCCGCTGAAAATACGGAACGATTTGAAAATATTCAAAAATTGGCGACAGCTCATCACGAGCAAGCAGATAAAGCATATGCGCAACTTCGAGATGATTCCAACGCTGGCAAAAATTCACAAAATACCGTAGTCATGGACTATGATTGCTTTGTGCCACAGCCTTCTGATCAAATACTTTTCTGAAGTGAATCAAAAATTTCTTACTTCAGGGCACAGCTTTCTGCCATGCGACCGGGATTTTGCACTTATCGAAAAAGAGAAAAAAGAGCTGAACTTTATACACAGGCAGATGTGTGTCATATGATTCATTTTGCAAGGCCTTCGAATCCATTGCAGATTCATCAAATGGCTCTGTATGAATTTAAAAACTTCGAGATGCTAGTCAAACATTTATATAGAAATCCTTTGTGCAAAATAACTGCTGCAAAGTGGATACAAATTTCTAGATACGATCCAAACACACTTAAAATGCGTAGCAGCATAATATAGCAGAAACATGGACTTCTTATAATTTGCGCTCAAAAAAAAACATAAATTATGCGAATTATAAAGGGTGATTTTTTAAGAGCTTGATAACTTTTTTTAAAAAAAAACGCATAAAATTTGCAAAATCTCATCGGTTCTTTATTTGAAACGTTAGATTGGTTCATGACATTTACTTTTTGAAGATAATTTCATTTAAATGTTGACCGCGGCTGCGTCTTAGGTGGTCCATTCGGAAAGTCCAATTTTGGGCAACTTTTTCGAGCATTTCGGCCGGAATAGCCCGAATTTTTTCGGAAATGTTGTCTTCCAAAGCTGGAATAGTTGCTGGCTTATTTCTGTAGACTTTAGACTTGACGTAGCCCCACAAAAAATAGTCTAAAGGCGTTAAATCGCATGATCTTGGTGGCCAACTTACGGGTCCATTTCTTGAGATGAATTGTTGTCCGAAGTTTTCCCTCAAAATGGCCATAGAATCGCGAGCTGTGTGGCATGTAGCGCCATCTTGTTGAAACCACATGTCAACCAAGTTCAGTTCTTCCATTTTTGGCAACAAAAAGTTTGTTAGCATCGAACGATAGCGATCGCCATTCACCGTAACGTTGCGTCCAACAGCATCTTTGAAAAAATACGGTCCAATGATTCCACCAGCGTACAAACCACACCAAACAGTGCATTTTTCGGGATGCATGGGCAGTTCTTGAACGGCTTCTGGTTGCTCTTCACCCCAAATGCGGCAATTTTGCTTATTTACGTAGCCATTCAACCAGAAATGAGCCTCATCGCTGAACAAAATTTGTCGGACGTAAAGCGCGAAACACATTTCGAACCGAACACTGATTTTGGTAATAAAATTCAATGATTTGCAAGCGTTGCTCGTTAGTAAGTCTATTCATGATGAAATGTCAAAGCATACTGAGCATCTTTCTCTTTGACACCATGTCTGAAATCCCACGTGATCTGTCAAATACTAATGCATGAAAATCCTAACCTCAAAAAAATCACCCGTTACTTTGCCAATGCTCAGGAATGATACAATAAAAGTAAGTGATGAAAAGAAGTAGGACCTTCTGGCAATGGCGTCGTATTTACCAGAAAACTGTGCACAGTTTTATAAACAGTTGCCATGAAAGATAAACCAATACATATATTGATACTCTGTACTATTTACTACATATCCGTTGTGAATTACATTTTGCGGAAATATCGTTTAAATTTATTTGAAATAAAAGATTTTCCGTTTTGTTTATAACCTTCTTTGTTTGTTTGTATTACTGAAATACAATTTTTTTGGTTTTGAAACCTTTACTTTCCAAATACGTTGACGGAAAAACGTTTCAAACGCCATCCTACTATATGTTATGCATAGTGGAATAACATCCATTTAATTTTTGATATAAAACGTTTTTCCATTTAAAGAGTTTAATTTTGTTTTTTTTTATTAGTTTAACAATTTTATTAATTTTTTATTTCAATTTATTCATTCTAAATAGACAGATTACTATTGAAAAAATAAAAAAAAAAATCCAAAATAGATAAAACTTTAAGCTTTAAACGTTTATTTCATTTCCTGCACATTTCTAAATCTGTCGCTTACAACGTTATTCGCGAACATGCTTCAATTGTCTTCTTGGAAGAAATGTTTTAATTGGAGACGCGGAAAAGTGTCTTTGAAAAATCAAGGACTTTTTTATTTCTATAATTAACGCGTACCAAATAAATTAAAAAAAAAGAAATAATGATAAAATCCTTAAAGAATTAAGGTAGTGAAATACACTATAAAAAAAAACTCCTTAAAGAATTAAGGCAGTATACTATCCTTAAAGAATTAAGGTAGTGAAAAGTAAAATTTTAGTGAACAAATCAACAATTAATAAAAAAAGGGCATCAAAGTTAAGAAGAAGCCGAGTCAACTAACAATTTTCAACAAGTAAAGCGAAGAAGACATTTACGAAAAATCCTACATAACAGTTTTCAACAAGTAAAGCGAAGAAGACGTTTACGAAATTCCTACATAACAATTTTCAACAAGTAAAGTGAAGAAGACAACATTTACGAAAAATCCCACATAAAGTGAGTTATTTGCATATATTATAAGTATAAGTTTTACAAAGTTATTGTTAAAAAAAAAACTAATCATTTTGACAAAAAAAAGGAGAACCATTAAGATTATTAAGCGAAATTGCAAAGTGAAATTTTAAGTGTTACATATAAAAATTCATTTTATTTTTAATCATGACCCAAGCACCTTCTGTTATCCTTGACCTTATCAAATACCTCAAAACATTACCTGAATTTAACGGAACACGAAATGTCCTTTACAACTTTACTACTCTTATAGATAGAATACACCCCTTACTAACGCAATATGACCAAATGTCCCAACTTCTCTTCTCTGATATAATAAAAAGTAGGTTACAAGGTAGAGCTAGGGAAATAATATAAATAAATTGTCATGTACAGTCGTGGGTGGACATTAATATCGGTATTCTGCGTGAGACGATTGTCTCATGTCTCTAATTGTCACAATGGTAATTTAGTGACCCTGTCAGGAATCTCATTTTGGTATTCTGGCAGACACAGTAAAGTAGTATACTGTATAGTAATATATTGTATCTGCCAGAATACCAAAATGAGACTCCTGACTAACAGAGTCACTAAATGAAGATTGTGACAAATAGAGACATGAGACAATCGTCTCAAGCAGAATACCGATATAAAATGTCCTTATAAATAATTTTGGAGAAAAATTGAATTTTGGAAAAATTTAATAAACAAATTTAAAAAAATATTTTATTCAGAAAATAGCGATTTAACTTTTACCAATGCAATAAAACATGAAATAAGGACTGTAAATAACATTCCAATTAATACAAAAACTTATCGAATCCCATACATTCATAAGGAAGAAGTGGGTAGACAAATTAAAGAAATGTTGAATGCCGGGATAATCAGACCCAGCCATTCACTATATTCAGCTCCAGTATGGATTGTACCGAAAAAACTGGATGCAAGCGAAAAGAAAAAATGGAGATTGGTGGTTGACTATCGTAAGCTAAACGAAGTCACCATTGATGATAAATATCCTATTCCCAACATCGACGAAATTTTGGAGAAATTGGGAAGGTGTCAATATTTTACGACCATTGATCTTGCTAAAGGCTTCCATCAGATTGAAATAAATGAAAAACATATTCCAAAAACCGCATTTAACGTAGAAGGCGGCCACTACGAGTTCCTTCGTATGCCGTTTGGACTAAAAACAGCACCAGCCACTTTTCAAAGGCTGATGAATAATGTCCTAGGTGATTTTATTAATAAAATTTGTCTCGTATACCTCGATGACATAATAATATTCTCAACCTCACTTCAGGAACATTTGGAATCTATAACAAAAGTATTTAATCGTTTGAAAGAAGTAAATTTACAGATCCAGTTAGATAAAAGCGAATTTATGAAAAGAGAAACTAGTTTTTTAGGGCATATAGTAACTGAATCAGGAATAAAACCAAACCCAGATAAAATTTTATGCATACAAAAATTTCCATTACCAACAACCCAAAAACAAATTAAGCAATTCTTAGGTCTCGCAGGATATTACCGCAAATTTATTAAAGACTACTCGAAAATTGCACGACCAATCACAAAGTATTTAAAGAAAGACGCTAAAATCGATGATAAGGATCCTGATTATAAAGAAAGTTTTGATACTCTAAAAAAATTATTACCTATTTCCCCTGTCTTTGCATGTCCAGACTTCAATAAAAAGTTTGTTTTGCAAACGGATGCAAGCAACTTTGCAGTGGGAGCACTGCTGTCCCAAGATGGACATCCTATTTGTTTTGCTAGTAGAACACTTAATGATTATGAGCAAAACTATAGTACTATAGAAAAAGAATTACTAGCAATTGTATGAGCTACTCAACAATTGAGACCATATTTGTTCGCAGGCGATTTCTGATAGAAACGGATCATAGACCATTAACGTGGCTATTTTCTATTAAAGAGCCGAATTCAAAATTGGTCCGATGGAGACTTCGTTTACAAGAATATGATTATGAAATAAAATATAAAAAGGAAGTTTTAAATGGTAATGCAGATGCCTTATCAAGAGTTGAAATAAATATTAATGAAGAAACCCAAAATACTGAAATGGATGAAACTGCCGAAATGACTCAGAATGAAAATATCATTTTAGAAACTAATTATCCAATAAATTTCTATCGACGGCAAATAATTTTTAATAAAACAGTATCGGGATCACTAAAAATAAAAAAACGAAAATATTTTTAAAAACAAAAGAAAAACAATAACTGCAAAAATATTCGACGAACAAACACTTATCACCATAATAAAAAAACATTTTAATCCTAATAAGACTAATGCCATATTAATTACAGAGGAATCTTTATTTAATATTTTCATTGAAACAGCCAAGAAATATTTTAACGAAAATAGGCAATTCAAAATCATTAGATGTAAAAAGCTACTAGAAGATATCGCAGATGAAAATCAGTTAACAGAAAAATTTGAAAAAGAACACAAACGAAATAATCACAGAGGAATAAATGAAAACTTTGTTGAATTGAAAACAATAATCTATCACCCCCAACTAAGAATACGAATAACCCAATATATAAATAACTGCTATATTTGTAACAAGGAAAAATATGACAGGCACCCAATCAAACAAGAATATAAAATAACTGGAACTCCTGAGAAACCTGGAGAAATTATTCACGTATGTAGATGTTTTTATAGTTTACAGAAAACACTATTTTTAACGTTTATCGACAAATTCTCGAAATTTGCACAGGCAATTAAAATTAAAAATAGATCTTGGATTGAATTTAAATTAGCCCTAACGCAGTATTTGTCAATAGTGGAAATATAAAGAAATTGGCTGTAGATAATGAACTAGGTTTTAAATCTCTACCTCTACTGGAATTTCTTAGAGGTCAAGAAATTGAGATACATTA
Source organism: Bactrocera dorsalis (assembly GCF_023373825.1). Lineage (NCBI taxonomy): Eukaryota > Metazoa > Arthropoda > Insecta > Diptera > Tephritidae > Bactrocera > Bactrocera dorsalis. The sequence continues at coordinate 60,678,518 of NC_064303.1, forward strand.
CACGTCAAATAATAATCATTCATCTAACTCAGATGTAGAGAGGTTACACAACACTATCAATGAACATATTAGAATTTTAAAACATGATCCTAATAAAGAAACAGAAAATACAGAACAAAAAATATACAAAATAATTATGTTTTATAACAATACAATCCATTCAAGTACCGGAAAGAAACCAATTAATTTTAGAAATGGAAATATAGACCCAAGCGAATATCAAATAATTAGAGAACTAATAATAAAGAATAAAGAAAAAGCTATTAATAAACTCAACAAAACATGCGAAAATGTAGAAATTCAGACAGGCCCTGTTTATTTAAAGGATGAAAGAGGAGATAAAAATCATTCTAAATTTCGAAAAATAACCGTCAGCGGATTAGATAATGAACACGTTATAACAGATCGAGGACATAATTATTACAAATCACACATTAAAAGAAATAAAAAATTTCAAAATTTAAATAACGTAATACTTCAAAACTCCTAACATACCACCTTTTCAGATGATTTTTCTTATATTACTTTACGCATCAGTGCTACTCGACACAGGAGCACAATACTTAGAAGTTGAAGACTTGACAGACAACCACGGTTATATACCAATTAAGCTGAAGGACACGGAAATTATTGAAAACTACTTAAGAGTAATACATATTATTAACACTACTCAATACTTTGAAACAGTAAATATTTTACAAGACAATATACATAAACTTTCGGACACATATACAAATGTTACTCCTCTGTTAGGAAGCGTTAACAAAAGCATGGACATACATATGTAAGACAAAAATTAAAAACTTAATTCCTAATTTTAGACAGAAACGAGGACTAGTAAACGCAATAGGGAAAGGACTTAAATTTGTAGTAGGGACAATGGATAGTGATGACGAAAAAGAAATTATGGACAAAATTCAAACTCTAGAAAAAAGTAAGACTGAAACAATCATCGCCCTAAACGAAATGAATTATCTGGGGAGTTCCATAGAAAACAAAATATTAAATATCACAAACCATATTAACAAACAACAGAAAACTATTCAATAATATATAAATAAGTTTAAAACCGAAATCCGAAACAAAATTCTCAATTTAGAAGACACACCTACACACAAAAGTATCCGTTACATATAAATAAAAGTTAGTAATTTTGACATTGAGCATCCCAAAATTTTTAAATGAAACATTCGCTGAAGTTGTATTTGAACCACTACCAAACATCCGAAATAAAACTGTAGTTTTAAACGAAAATACTGTCTTAATATATATACTTGAAATATATGAACCGAACATAAGAAATTAACAAAAATAAATGATAACTGCTTAACAAACATTGCAAAAAATTGAGAACCTAATTGTAATACGACTTAAATGAAAAACCAAGAAGAAAAAGAAATTTATCCAGGCTTACTTATATTTAAGAATTACCATGATAAAATTATTACCAATTGTGAAAAACCACGAATATTTGAAAATTTAAAAACATTTTTGATAAAAATGAAAATTGCTTTGTAGAAACTAATTTAAAAATCTATGAAAATTATAAAATAAATGTAAAAGAAATGTTTATCCTAAACAAACTAGCATTAAGAGTTAAAGAAAATAATATATCACTCCCGAATTTAAATCTTAACGAAATACATTTTAACGAAACAATAAAGGCTGTAAAACATAATCTTTTTAGAAATGCTATATATAATAAACACTGGGAGTAATATAGGAATTCTAATGATTTTTATCTGTACTATTATAATAATCTGTATAAAAAACAATAACTGAACTTATGTAATCTCTTTGTCGGAGCCTCAGGCTAACGTTGGGGGAGTTATGATATCCACTTCACCATCATACAAAATATTAATATAAACATACATGTATGTATGTAAATATGTTTTTACGATCGAAATTCTTAAGAGGCGTTGCACTTATTAATTTTGCTGATAAGAATTCTATAGAATTTTAATTGTATTTTGCTTTCTGTTTTTACTATTGATTTCGTATTTAAGATTAAGAACTTTTGTAAACTAACTCAGTCATATTCTTTGATTAAACGAAGCAAGAGCTATTCTAAGAAAATTAATAATTGTCTTCTTGGAAGAAATGTTTTAATTCTTAATCTCGTGACTTGGGCACTCAATGATAATCAGTAATGTATTTTGTATGGAAATTTAAACTTTTAAAACGTTTTTTTTTTATAGAAAAGTCAATATTTCGCTTGTTTATGCAAATAATTTAATGAAACTTGGGTTAATCTAGAAACACATGTATTTTTATTGAAAAATAAGAAAATTAAATAAAGTTTTAATTTCGAACTGCTCAAATGGGTGAAATTCTTCTCTGTCTTTTTGATATATTTTGATTGTGTGTAGACGTTTTTGGAGTATTGCCCACATCTCCATCATTTTCTGAGTCCGTGTCAGCTTCGGCATTGTATTTTGCAAAATAGCACTTTTCACACGTCCTTATGTTGTGTTTGGAGCATGTCGGAATAAGGCAATGATCACAAGCTACTGTTGGTTTATTATTGATTTTAGCAGTTTGAAAATGAACTAGTTTTGAAATAAAATGAATTATGAAACCTTACCTGTATATAACCATAACCATGTATGACTTATATACATATATGTACACTTGTGCTCACATAATTAAGCCATTGCTAAAACTACGTTTCTTAAAATAAATTCACCGAATTAGCTTTTCATTTGTATAACGGTATGCAAAAAATTTCCATTATATATTGGGCAGTTTTTAAGATCATATTCAGAGAAATAAGTATCGTGGTTATCGAAAAAATTAAAATAAATTCGCAGGTGATCTAGTCGGGTGTGCTCATATAATTAAGCCAGTGTAACGAAATCTTAGCAATCACGATCTGTGTAAAAAAAAATATTAAAAAAGTGAAGAGTTTACTGGTTTCATTTAATTTAAAAGTGTTTTTTGAAAGTTTTCTAAAAAAATGGGTAAGAACAAGAGTTCAGTTCCATGTGAAAGAAGAGGCATATGGAAATATTACCAAAAGTTCAAAAATATTGCGAAAACAGTGGAATATTTAACATTTTCTTGGGGAAAGGTTAATAATGCTTTACAATTTTTTAAAAAACATAAGTTTTTTGAAAATCTGCCCTTCAAAAAACCCAGAAAAACAACTCCTAACGACGACAAGCAGATAGTACGGATGAGCAAGGTGGATCATTTTTTGACCTCGAGCGAAATTAGAGCCCAAATTGAGCAAAATCATGGTGTACGGGTATCAGCACAGACAGTCGGCCGAAGATTACAGGAAAATTCCTTAAATGGGCGAATTGGACGAAGCAAACCGATCGTTACAAAAAGAAACATCAAACGAAGGCTAGCGTTTGCGAGAGAACATCTGCAAAAGGACTCAAAATTCTGGGATCTAGTGGTATGGAGTGATGAATCTAAATTTAATGTGTTTGGGAATGACGGTAGACCCTATGTCAGGCGACCACCACTACCAGAACTGAACCCAAACTGTCAAACATGGTGGATCATCAGTCATGGTATAGGGGTGTTTTACTTCATGCGGAGTATGACCACTTGTACAAATTGAGAGCAAAATGACTGGCAGTATATACAGAGACATTTTATCAGAACATCTAAATGGAGATTACGCCGATAACTTACCACTAGCTTGAATATTTCAGCAGGATAACGACCCAAATACTCTTCAAGGGTCATTAAGGACTGGTTTGCGATGAACCGTATCAAGTGTCTTGAGTGGCCTGTCCAAAACCCGGATTTAAACCCCATAGAGAATCTATAGGGGATTATTAAAAGGGCAGTTGCGGCGAGCAAACCGCCAAATAAGGCTACATTGTGGCAAATTTTAAAGGAAGAATGGAGCAAAATTACTCCGGACCAATGTAACACACTGGTCCATACAATGAACCAACGCTGTAGGGAAGTAATTTTGCAAAAGGGATTCCCAACAAAATATTAGTCTAAATAAGACAAGTTTTTTTGAACAAAACATCGAATTCTTTTATCCGACAGCTTATTTTTACAGGTGGCTTAATTATATGAGCACGGAAAATACATACCAATGAAGAAGAAGACAGATTTTTGCTTTTACATTAAAATTTACCTTTACAAAACTATAAGTACAATAAAGTTTAAGTACCTAATTTATTTTAATTTTGTGAAACTTTTTTTTCGATTTATCAATAAAATTCATCTTTTATGAATTGGTACACCATAATGTTTAAGTGGCTTAATTGTGTGAGCACAAGTGTATGCATATAATACCCAACGATTACCCTCCTCCCGCCCAACCGACGCGAGGGGCCCAATCCGCGAACTAGCGGAATTAGCCGAGTCATAAAAGGCAAGATAATTTTAAGCGTTGCGATCTTAAGCTGCTCAGCTACAGAAACAAAAATTTCAACAGCCAAAATGAAGAATTAAATTAAAGTTTATAATTTTTAAATGTTACTGGTTGAGAGTAGATGAGATAATTTTTTAATGGTAAAGAGTGAGTCTGTTAGGTCAAATGTGCTAGAATGAGAATTGAAATCATGAAATATACGGCGGAACGGTTCGTTTAACTCAAAATTTGTTCTAGAAAATTTTAAAAGTAAGGGTCTAAACTGCCTGGTAGAGCGAGCGGGGACGTTAAAATTAATATCAGATAAGAGAGATGGGCTATAGACTGAGCCATTCATGAGTTTTACAAGAAATATTATACCAACATCTCCCTACGACTAGCGAGTGTCGGGATATTTATAAGTTTTAAGCGGTTAGTGTAAGAGGGAAGATTTAAATTGGAATCCCAATGCAAATAATTTAAGGCGAAAAGTAAAAATTATTTTTGAACGGATTCTGACTTATCTGAATGGACTTGGTAACTAGGGTTCCAAACCACAGAAGCATACTCTAATATAGGCCTCACCAGAGATGTAAAAAGAATTTTTGTGGTAAACGGATCTCTAAATTCTTTAGACCAAAGTTTAACAAAACTAAAAGCGCCTTTAGCTTTAAAAACCGTGGAAGATGTGTGAAGATTAAAATTGAGTTTGGGGTCCATTGTTACTCCTAGATCAACAAAACTACATACTTGTTCCAACCTAAAGTTTTGTATTGCGTATGAAGTAGGGTCTACAGATCTACGTTAAAAGCACATCGTTTTACATTTTTTAAGGTTCAATGGCATGTCATTTCTATCACACCAAGAAACTAGGTTGTTTAAGTATACGTTTTAAAAAGTTTTACATCGTCAGCATATAATAAAACTTTTGAAGACTTAACAACAGATGATATGTCATCAATAAATAACAAGAACAGAATTGCACCTAGATGGCTACCTTGAGGAACGCCTGAAGAAACATTGATTATGTCAGAAAAATGATCGTTAAATATGACTTGTTGAATTCTATTACTAAGATAACAAACAACCCATTTTAGAAATATTGGTTGAAAACCAAGAAGATCAGATCAAGTTTATTACAAAGAATTGAATGGTTTACTTTATCAAAGGCTTTGCTAAATGCTGTGTATATAACATCAGTATTCTTATTCTCCCTAAAGCCCGTTGATACATGTGATACAAATTCAAGCAAATTAGTTATTGTAGATTTCCCTTTTCGAAAACCACGCTGAGAATAAAAAATTAGTGGAGAGATCCGGAAGGTTATGTCGTCTGTTATAATTGCTTCAAAAAGTTTAGGTATTGCAGACAATAGAATTTTTTATATTCCTCTATAGTTTTCAATAGATGACCTAAATCCACTCTTATGTAAAGGGATTATAAATGACTTTTTCCATATGGATGGAAATAAGCCTTGCATAAGAGATGAATTAAATAGTTTTGTTAGGGGTTGGTATATATATTTGGCACATTTCTTAAAAAAGCATGAGGGAATCATATCTGGGCAATAATTGTGTGATTGTTCTAACATATTTAACTGATATAAGACGTCCTGCTTCGGAAATGGTAGGTGCATTAATGACAGAAATCGGACATAACTTGTGCTGATGCGGAACATTTTTTGGAGAATTTGGAGAGTAATTGGACTTAAAAAATTCAGCGAACATATTAGAAATGGTGTGATTGTCAATAGACATACTAGACTTATATTATTTTTTACTTTATTTATATAATTATTATAACATATTTTGTTAAGTTCAGCAAATTGTCGCCGAAATTTAGAATATTTTGAATAGTCAGCAACTAAACCAGTTTTTTTAAAAAGTTTAAATGCAAGAGATTTTCTATTTTTTAATTTTCATAATTCTTTTGAAAACCATAAATTAGATCTTATTCTTTTAGTACCTAACAACACACTTCGGTACATATTTTTTGAATAAGTTTAAAATAGTTTCATTAAAGTGGGAAGCACTAAATTCTATATTGCCACTGTAGTCTGGCCATGTTACTTTAGAAAGTTCGTTATTAATCTTCTTAAAATTAGCTTCCGCAAAGTTGAACCGAAAACAAAGATTTTGTGTATTATTATTAGGAAAGTTAGCTATGATTTCGATGTTAATTTCCAAAGCAGGATGATACGGGTCCTCTGGCCGAACCAAAGGATCACATCGGACAACGGAGAACATTGAAGTGTTATCAACATAAACTAGAGCTAAGATCTTACCAAAGTCGTTTTAAATTATTTTGGTTAAGACCCAACTCCGACATTTCATTTAAGAACTCGTTAAAACATAAGCGAGTACTAATCGGAATGGTGTAATCATCAATAGAGTTCCATGATACGCACGGTAAATTGAAATCTCCCAAAACAATCATGGAATCAGTATTATTAGCCATCGAGAAAACATTATTTATTAATGAAGCATGTTGCATATATAGATATATATCCGACTGAGGCGGTATATAAGATAAAGTAAAATAGATATGGCCACTATTAGCGCAAATACGAATGCACTTAAATTCTATGAAGTCTGCATGCGGAACATCAACTTCTTCAGATGGAATTGAAGAATGAACAGCAAACAAGACACCACCTCCTTTTCTGTTCAGCCGGTCATATCTAAATATTTCGAATTCGCTGTTCAACATTTCATTATCAAAAATGTGTGGCTTTATCCAAGTTTCTGTGAAGGCAATGATTTTAAAGTTGCAATGAGCGCTATTTAAATACAAATCGGCAAGTTTTGTATTAAGACCTCTAACATTTTGATAATAAATATTCAGCGAATTATTGTTAATTAGTTTTCTGTAATCACAGGACTTCTTGGCAATTTAGAGATAACTACAGCGGGCTTACCGCGTTTGTGCTCGAATTCGCGCACAAAGACCCCAGATGGCCAGAATGAGTTATCAAGTATCGCTCGAAAATTGTCAGCGGATACGTCGATCTTAAGTGACGAAATATCCCTGTTGTATTTGAAATTAAATTTACGGATGTCTGTATTTTCCGTTTTTAATTTCGACGAGATGTAACTTTTTATATCCTCGACTGTCGTATCCGCAGCAAGTCTCGAGATAAAAATTGCCTTTTTCCGTGGTATTACAACTAAGTTGTTATTAGCTGACTTGGAGGTATTTGGAGACGGATCTTGCGAAGTTTTCCGCTTACTGTGTTCAGTAACAGTTTTCTCTGTGTCTTGAGGTGGAGGCATTCTCTTTAAGGAAGATACAGTGCTGTCTTCATCGGACGGACGTTTACGTTTAGATAAAGGTTTTGTATTCTCTTCCCGCACGTTTAGGCATTGAAATGATTGAAACAGCGTTTCATAATGCCTAAATTTTTCAGTAAGGGTTTCAAGCTCTCGACCAATCTCCTCTTTAAAAACTTAAAAAAATTCTATTTCTGTTGGTCTGCATTTTAAGCAAGACCAGCGCAACCCTTACTGTCGAGAATAGAATCAAATATCTTACCTGTCAGTCCAGCACATTTAAGATGGGCAAGCCCATCACAAAGCCAGCAAGAAACAAAGACTCGCCTTTCACAGAGCAGTTCGGAAAGTTACAAGTCATAATGAACAAAAAACAATATTAAATAAAAATAAAAAAATGTTAAATAATAAAAGTAAAAGAGCAATGACAAAAATATTTATAACAAATTAGTGCAATAAAAATAGTTGGTTATCAAAGATAACAACCAATGTAGCTAGCAGTTTGAGATGCACTGTAACACACGAAAAGTAAGAAACTCGCGAACAGCTGTGGACAAAGATGGAAACGAATAAGAATAAGAAAGAAATTTAAGTAAGGAATATAAATTAACACTAACAATTGCACTATTTTAAATGTAGCACAAAAACAAATTGAAAATGACTCGGTGGAATGAATTAAATTTAGCCAACACACAATTACAGTAAATTTCAATTACTTTAATAGAACAATATTACAGTGATACTTATCTTAACGGATCACTCAATTCGGATAATTTCCACAAAGTTTTAAATATTTTATAAATTAAACAAATTTCTGAGTTTCTAAGAGCACGAAAGCACAGCTGCACACGAGAAAAGTTGCCAGATAGTTATGGTTTTTTTGTTACAGGATTAACATCTTCGCTGGCATGAGCAGTTGAAAGCACTAGCACATTTTTCTTCGAATGTGTTGTAAAGCTTACTAATTGCATTGATTTTGAATAACAAAACATAACACCACCCACAAACACCCCTTGTTTTTGCTTCTTCAGAGGACGTAAATAGTTTTGGCAATTGTGGCTTACTGTATCGTATTGTGCCCATACGTGCCCATACGTGCTATTCCGAACAAGCTAATCTTCTGCCAATTCATAACTTGTGAAAAAGTTGCCCATCGTGATATTCACACCACTGTCTAAATATTGGTTGCTGAGTCGCATAACAAGATTGCGCGAGTTAATTCATATACTTATGAATGGTTAAAAAAATATATGCTTTCTTTTGCAGAATATGATCTTTATTCTAGAAATTCACATACTTAATGAACATGTTGTTTATTATGCTATGGGTTATATATTATTCGTTAAGCTGATAACATATTCATGTTTTGTGGTTTAGGTCTAAAGTCTAATTTTAGTATTGTAAACAAGTGCTTATTATGCGACCTATGCATGTCTTGCATTCGGGTATGGTGTGGTATGAGTTCAAAGTCTTGTGTTTGATACTCTTGTTTATTTGATTAGGGCAGAACTGGCTTTATTAGCGTTTCTCATATACTTGTATAAGTGTCGTTGATACTTGTATTAACTCTCCTCTCTCTTATAAAACAAAAAATAAAATGTCCTCATTTTTATAATGTAAAGGTGGCTGTGAGTTGTTGAAGTTCGTGTGGTTTCTTTCTTTCTTGAGTAACTTGTGGTAGTTTGATTAATTTGAGTAGTCCCCAAATTATCAAGACTATAATTCCAAAGGTTGTGATTGTGTAGCATAAAGTTTGGGTCGGGTGATCTTCAGTTGGAACGAGTAGTTTATGTAACTTTCGGATATTCGTAAACTTAGTTTCTTCATTGGAGTTGATTACTTCATCAATTTTTATGGTGCCTTCATGTTGGATTAACTGCTTTATTGTATCCCGTATGTTTGTATACTTTAGTCCATTTATTTTAAGGGTGTCATTGAACTGGATCAAGTATACTCCTGAGATAGTTTCGTTATTAATTTCATATTTTCCATCTAATATTATATTACCATAATCTAATATTGTGATATTTGCATTTGTTTCTTCAATAGTTTTAAAATTTGCTTTTTGTGTTAGCACTAATTTCGAAATACATTCATTATCCTTAATGGTTTTACATATAAAATTATTTAGTGATTGCTTACATTCTTTTACTCTTAAATAATTATTTATATTACATTATTATTTGTCTAATATATAAAAGGTGATTTTTTAAGAGCTTGATAACTTTTTTTTAAAAAAAAACGCATAAAATTTGCAAAATCTCATCGGTTCTTTATTTGAAACGTTAGATTGGTTCATGACATTTACTTTTTGAAGATAATTTCATTTAAATGTTGACCGCGGCTGCGTCTTAGGTGGTCCATTCGGAAAGTCCAATTTTGGGCAACTTTTTCGAGCATTTCGGCCGGAATAGCCCGAATTTCTTCGGAAATGTTGTCTTCCAAAGCTGGAATAGTTGCTGACTTATTTCTGTAGACTTGACGTAGCCCCACAAAAAATAGTCTAAAGGCGTTAAATCGCATGATCTTGGTGGCCAACTTACGGGTCCATTTCTTGAGATGAATTGTTGTCCGAAGTTTTCCCTCAAAATGGCCATAGAATCGCGAGCTGTGTGGCATGTAGCGCCATCTTGTTGAAACCACATGTCAACCAAGTTCAGTTCTTCCATTTTTGGCAACAAAAAGTTTGTTAGCATCGAACGATAGCGATCGCCATTCACCGTAACGTTGCGTCCAACAGCATCTTTGAAAAAATACGGTCCAATGATTCCACCAGCGTACAAACCACACCAAACAGTGCATTTTTCGGGATGCATGGGCAGTTCTTGAACGGCTTCTGGTTGCTCTTCACCCCAAATGCGGCAATTTTGCTTATTTACGTAGCCATTCAACCAGAAATGAGCCTCATCGCTGAACAAAATTTGTCGATAAAAAAGCGGATTTTCACATTTCGAACCGAACACTGATTTTGGTAATAAAATTCAATGATTTGCAAGCGTTGCTCGTTAGTAAGTCTATTCATGATGAAATGTCAAAGCATACTGAGCATCTTTCTCTTTGACACCATGTCTGAAATCCCACGTGATCTGTCAAATACTAATGCATGAAAATCCTAACCTCAAAAAAATCACCCGTTATTTTCCATGTAGATGTACATCGTAGACGTAACGATGTTATTTTAAATAATTTACATTTTTGCTTTATTAAAAGATATTTATAAATGATTACATATGTATCCTTGACTCTAATTACATTTCGTGTAGAATATTCCATTACATTTAAAACTGGAGTATCTAACTTTTCATTTCATTTTTTATTATTTGTTTTATATTATTTAAATTTAAAGATTTAGACAAGAAATTTCCTGTCTTTACAGAATTTATATTTTCAAATAGAGTTTCTAATTCCGTTAAAGTTTCTGATATGATCAGGCTTGTTGAGATTGATTGAGGATCAACCTTTGAAATTAATTGTTCAAAGTCTGAGTTAATGACTCTTTGTTGATTATTATTTTCTATTGTTTCATTTAAATGTGTTTTTATTTCAAAAAGATCGTCATGATCTGGACTACCATTAATATCCTTGACAGACGAGCCAAATTAATACGCATTAAGCAACGCTAATGTGCATTGAAATTTTATGGGGCAGACGCAGACTTGTGCATTTAGACAGCTGATTAAGAAATTTATTTAAAAAAAAGTGAAATAAAAATAAATAGGAGAAATTATTAATAGAAATTTTAGTATTTTTAGAAAATCAATATAAATTTAACGAAAATATTCGTTTATTATTAGCTACGTTCAAAGATAAGAGAGTGAAATTAAAAGTAATAATTTGTTGTAATACGAAAAGGTTAAGAACAGGCACGTAGCCAGGGGGGGGGCTAGAGGGCTGAAGCCCCCCCCCGAAATAAGGAAATTTTTTAAATAAATCGCAAATAAAAAAGATTTATCACTGACTGAATCTTTTGAAACTCTTATACACAACTCAGCTCAAACCTATAACAGTCGTACGCAGCTACACTAGACGGTGACTGAAAACTTATCAAAAGTCATACTTAAGCGTTGTACAGATCTCCATCTTGATATGGCGAAGTTGGTTGGATATGACGGAGCAGCAAACATGTCAGGGCATTTAAGTGGAGTGCAAATCAGGATAAGACAACTGTATCCAAAAGCACGATATGTTCATTGCGCTAGTCACCGATTGAACCTTGCGCTTTCTAATACTATGTCATTACCTTCAATACGGAACTGCCTTGGTATTGTCAATGAAATAGCAAATTTATTTAGAAACCATTCAAATGCAAACGCGACTTTCCAGGACGTTATACAGAAGCACGCACTAGAAAGCAAAAAAAGACGACTTGTTCGCCTTTGTGAAACAAGGTTTATAGAAAGGCATGAAAGCATTATAAGCTTTGTGGAGCTTTTCAAATTCATTGTACTAAGTTTGGAAATAATTTCGAGTAAGACATGGTCCATTTCGTCTAAAGCATCAGCCTTCTTAGTAGCGGTAGAGAAAAGCGATTTTTTGCTTAGTCTATTCGTCTGTGAGCAATTGTTCAGCTTAACGCTGCCACTGTCTGTGCAACTCCAAGAAAAATCTATGGATTTTGTATCAACAATGAACCGAGCCAAATAATTAATAAGAACTCTGCACCAGATAAAAGAAACAGCGGATGGTTTTTTCAACGATATTTTCCAAACAGCACAAATGTCTAAAGATATTTTTGACACAGATCTTGTAGTGCCTAGAGTGACTTCGCGTCAAACTACTCGTGCTAATCCACCTTGCACAACCCCTGAAAGCCACTTCAGAGTTACAATATTTATTCCATTCGTTGATGCTCTGATTCAAAACATGACAGAACGTTTATTAGTGAATGAGGATATACGTTCGTCATTTCAAATTCTACTCCCAGGTTTTGCTGCAATTGATAATGCCGAAGAATTAAAAAATTTAACTATTTACTTCGAGGATTGACAGCATTAAAATCAGAGTATCGATTGTGGTGTGCCAGCTTATCAACAATAGATCCAACCATAGAAGTGTTGAAATTACTGCAACATTGCGATGCAACGTATTTTAAAAATATTCACTACCTGCTTACAATTTTAGCAACTCTTCCAGTGACGACCGCTTCCTTTGAAAGAACATTTTCAACCTTTAAAAGAATAAAAACTTTACCACGCAGTGTGATGGGCAATGAGCGGCTGAGTGCACTTGCTGTTATTACAGTGCACTGGGATATTAAAATAGATCCAGATGAAGTAATTAATGATATGGCAAACAAGAAGAAAAGAAAATATTACCTATTTAAGTTATAACTACCAAATAATTTAAGTAATATGTATATGAATTTATATTGTTTTTTTTTAATAAACAGAAAATTTAAAGTTTATATATGTTTTTACTTCAGCCCCCCCCGAAATGAAAAGCTGGCTACGGGCCTGGTTAAGAATGTTGGAAAAATTGATAGCAAACTGTGCGTTGTTTATTTTCTGCCATCTAAAAATATTAAAATTTGTTTTTGTTATTATACCTACACATAATTTGATTAGCAATATAAAACTGCTTACCTCTGATGCTGTAAACGCAAAGGAGGCGGCAGATTTCAAGCGACATCTGTCAAAAAATAACAAAAATCGGACATTTTTGAGCAGTGTTGCCTACTCTAATTTGGTAAATTCAGCTAAATGCACGAAATTCTTGTGCATTAACATGGGTCAAATGCGCAAGTAACTGTAAATTAATGTCGCTAATGCCAATTAGCGCTGTCGTCTGTCAGGGTTATAAATCCCAACCGTTATATTCTTAATCGAGCAAATATTCACAATCGCCCAATCCTATTTGAATCCATAATTCAATGACGGGCTTTCTAAAACTTTGCATATTTATATATACTTCCTTTATATTTTTTCACACAAACACTATTAGAAAATCAAATCAACAAAACAAGTGTCTATCTAAATATATGCTTTTTACTATTATTTTGATTAATTTCACCATCATTTATGACAAACTCAGTACGCTTCCCTTTCTGGTCTTTAGATTTTGCTATGTCCATTTTAATAATTTCTTTAATTTTACACTTTACACACTAACCAGAGATAAAAGGATGTCCAACTTTCTCCAGTGTGAAAGCGCCTCAAAATTAGCGTTTTGCATATTGTTGTGTATCCATTTATTCACCACACCTTTTACATTATATTTTATACGCTTTCCAACACTTAACCTCTCTCTATTTCTGATTATTCCTTTTTCTTAAATATTTTTTTATCTCGCACTGCACCCGAAAAGTTGTAATTTGATTTCATCAGTGTTTCAATAGAGTCAATTACAACTCAACAAACGAAGTCGACATTTTTTCCGAACCACGCGTTTAAGAACAATAAATTGAATCAATAAAATACATTTAATAAACAAATTAAAACTGTTCAAAACTTAAAGAATTTGACCAAAAATCGGGTGGGGCTGTGCCGGGGCACACGGCCGTTGGTTTCAACGTGAAACATGTATGTTAGCGAATCGCTTAAGTATTTTAATAAATAATCTATACCAAATTTCGTGAATATAACTTGTCAAATGTGAAAGTTTTCCATACAAGAACTTGATTCCGATCGTTCAATTTGTATGGCAGCTATATGCTATAGTTAACCGATGTGAACCATTTCTTCGGATATTACATTGTTGTTTTAGAAAATAAGCTATACCAAATTTCGTGAATATATCTTGTTAAATGTGAAAGTTTTCCATACAAGAACTTGATTCCGATCGTTCAGTTTATATGGCAGATACTGTTTTGTTCGTTGAACGCCAATGATTTTGCATTGCTTCACTTCTACTGATATTGACATCTCTCAGTTCTGTGGCAGATACAATATATCAATCGTCTGCTCATTCGTTATGTCCATAAGTATAGGTATTCCTATGGTAGAGGTACTCGCGAGGTCGGCAGCAGCAGCTTTGCGACGTTCCCGAAACCGTTTTGCTCTCTCGACGCCGGACATTGGGTTACCTATGCGTGGCCCATATCCCCTCTTTGTAACGAGAGTCGTCATTTATATTTCTGGTTGGCTCTTGTACGAGCTGAGGCCGACATACCATACTTTCTGGTTATTTTAAATATAAATACTGTCCAACTTACACTTATTTTTGTATAAATCAATCGGTTTAAATAAACTTGACAAACACACGAAAGAATCACCGCGTTATATAGTCGGAGTCACGAGTTACACTGAATAGAAACAAGCGAGAGAGACGGTTTCGCACAGTTAACGCAGTATGCCTCCCTCGCCGCCCACCTCGACCCCGACACCACTGTATATACAGTAATAAACCTTTACATTAGCTACATACATATACTCAACTCAGAAAATCTTAGGTTGTTGTGTAACACGTTTTTTGCCACTTTCATGGTAATCAGGGTGTTGCATTGTTTTGAAGCTACATGACCTAGCCAACGTATCCGCTGTCTTTTAATTCGCTGAACTATGTCAATGTCGTCGTATATCTCGTACAGCTCATCGTTTCATCGAATGCGATATTCGTCGTGGCCAACACGCAAAGGATCATAAATATTTCGCAGAACTTTTCTCTCGAAAACTCGTAACGTCGACTCATCGGTTGTTGTCATCGTCCAAGCCTCTGCACCATATAGCAGGACGGGAATTATGAGCGACTTATAGAGTTTGGTTTTTGTTCGTCGAGGGAGGAGCTGTTGGCAAGAGTAATCGTGCGTTGGATTTCCAGGCTGACATTGTTGGTGGTGTTTACGCTGGTTCTAATATAGACGAAATTATCTACAACTTCAAAGTTATGACTGTCAACAGTGACGTGAGTGCCAAGTCGCGAGTGCGGCGACTGTTTGTTTGATGGCAGGAGATATTTCGTCTTGCCCTCGTTCACTGCCAGACCCATTTACTTTGCTTCCTTGTCCAGTCTGGAGAAAGCAGAACTAACGGCGCGGGTGTTGAGGCCGATGATATCAATATCATCGGCATACGCCAGCAGTTGTACACTCTTATAGAAGATGGTACCTTCTCTATTTAGTTCTGCAGCTTGAACTATTTCTCCAGAAGCAGGTTGAAAAACTCGCACGGTAGGGAATCGACTTGTCTGAAAAGTCGTTTGGTATCGAACGGCTGGGAGAGTTCCTTCCCGATTCTGACGGAGCTTTCGGTATTGCTCAATGTCAGCTTACACAGCCGTATTAGTTTTGCGGGATACCAAATTTAGACATCGCGGCATTAAGGCAGTTCCTTTTCGTGCTGTCGAAAGCAGCTTTGAAATCGACGAAGAGGTGGTGAGTGTCGATTCTACTTTCACGGGCCGTTTCCAAGATTTGATAAGGTCCAGGCAGTTTGTTCATGGTGGGCTTTAATCTTTCACACAATTCGCTCGATAGAACTTTATATGCGATATTAAGGAGGCTAATCCCAGATTGTGGGGTCTCCTTTTTTAAAAATAGGGCAGAGCACACTTTAATTCCAGTCGTTGGGCATGCTTTCGTACGACCATATTTTAGAAAGAAGCTGATGCATGTTCCTTATCTTCGCCGCCGTTTTTGAATAAATCGGCCGGCAATCCATCAGCTTCTGCCGCGTTGTTGTTCTTCAGGCGGGCATTTGCTATTCGACCTTCTTCATGGTCGAGTAATGGAACGTCTGCTCCATCGTCATCGATTGGGGAATCGGGTTCGCCTTCTCCTGGCGTTGTGCCTTTACTGCCATTCAGCAGGCTGTTCCCTCCATAATTTAAGTATGCTCTGGGCATCAGTAACTAGATCACCTTTGGGGGTTCTACAAGAGTATGCTCTGGTCTTGAAACTTTCTGCAAGCCGCCGCATTTTTTCCTAGAATTTTCGAGCATTACCCCTGTCGGCCAGCCTATCAAGCTCTTCGTACTTACGAATTTCGGCCTCTTTCCTTTTCTGTCTGCAAATACGTCTCGCTTCCCTTTTCAACTCTCGGTACCTATCCCATCCCGCACGTATTGTGGTCGATCGTTACGTTGCGAGGTAGACAGCCTGTTTTCTCTCCGCTGAGACACGGCACTCCTCGTCGCACCAGCTGTTCTTTTGCACTTTCCGAAAACCAATGGTTTCAGTTGCAGCTGTACGTAAGGAGTTTGAAATGCCGTCCCTCAGTTCCCTTATACCGAGTTGTTGACGAGTGCTCTCAGAGAGCAGGAGTGCAAGCCGAGTAGAAAATTGTTCGGCTGTCTGTTGTGATTGCAGCTTCTCGACGTCGAACCTTCCTTGTGTTTGTTGACGTGCGTTTTTTGCTGCAAAGAGGCGGGTGCGAATTTTGGCTGCAACAATATAATGGTCCGAGTCGATGTTAGGACCTCGGAGCGCACGCACATATAAAACATTGGAGACGTGTCTTCCGTCTATCACAACATGATCGATCTGGTTGGTGGTTTTTCGATCCGGAGACCGCTAGGTAGCTTGATGAATCTTCTTATGCTGGAATCTAGTACTACAGATAACATAGACAGATAGATAACAGATATTTCACAATCGTTCAAAGGGGATGCTTCGCCTTCTGACTTTAGCTCGCCTTTAAACGGATGTTCTTAAGCTACCTAGAGGATATTTGGTCAAAGACCGGAAGTCATGAGCTGCTTGATCCATATATAAAAAAATCGTTTCTGACCACTCCAAGTGAATGGCAATCAGAGAACTTTCCTCACTTGCGTGAACTTCTACACATGGCTCGATCCTCCCTCCTACTTGTATAAAAAATTCACCTAGTATTTAAGACCGCAAAGCATTGCTACCAACAAGATGGCTGCTATTCATACCGAAAAGGTTTTCTAGTTTTTGTACTGTGTTCTCAAACTACCAGTCCAAATTGAAGTAGCTCTCACCACAAATTTGTGTAATTTATTTCTGTTAAATTGCGATTACTGATTCGTACAATTCGATTTAATTTATTTACAGAGTTAGTGAAACACTTATGATTTTTGTACTTCAGGCTGATGAAAAGTTGTTTTTTTGGCTAATTTTCTTGACTATAATAAGCAAATCATGAGATGTGTTGTTTGATCATTTTTTTTTGTTTTTTATTACAAACATTTTTAAACTTTAACAATGTTTGATATCCTACAACTAGTTTAAAAACGAACGAGCAGTTTGATTTGAATAACTTAAAAACGAATTACATAGAAATTAAAATTAATAGTAATATTCATACATAGATGGTAAATAATTCATTCCTTTATATTTTAGCTTCCAACTAAGCTATGTGGTTTTTTGCGACATAATCGACTAGGGCGGCATGTGTCTAAAAGAAGATTTCTCGCCTCCTCGTTCACATGTGCATTAAGCCTTTTGTAGTGGGCATCTGCCTGACTCCTTATTTCTTCGGTGACTGTATTCATCCTTAGGTCTCGATGAATATCCGCATTTCTGCAGTACCAGGGAGCATTTACAATGCCTCTTAGCACCTTGTTTTGAAAACGTTGTATAATATTAATACTGCCATCATTGGCACACCCCCACAGTTGCGCACCATATGACCATACCGGCTTGATTTTTTGTTTATAAAAAAGTAATTTGTTGTATATGGACAGGTTTGACCTTCGCCCAATTAGTCATTTCATTTTCGACAATTTCAGATTAAGTTCAATCCTTTTTATTTTCATATGCTCTTTCCAACATAATCTAGCATCAAGCATGTTGCCAAGATATTTAGCTGTATTTGCGTATGGTATGCAGACATCTAGAATACATATACGTTGATAAGTGATTCTTTTGTTTGTAAAATTTACATGAACCGATTTGCCACCGTTTAGTTTTATTCTCCATTTTTTAGTCCAACTTACTACAGAGTTGATCGCATGTTGCAGGTTTAGCACAGCTTTTTCTGCTGTTTTTTCGACGCATAGTATTGCGCTGTCATCAGCAAAAGTGGCAGTCATACTGTTTGGTGCTAACGGTAAGTCTCTTGTATACAGAATATATAAAAGTGGACCTAAGATACTTCCCTGAGGAACTCCTGCTTCAATTTCTTTAAGTTTTGAGAATTCATTTCCTTGTTTTACATGGAAAAATCTCATGGTGATATACAATTCTAAAAGAGCACAATACTCAACCGGAAGACATGATTTTAGTTTTTGCATAAGGCCTTCGTGTCAAACGCTTGTGCAACGTCAAGAAATACAGCTGAGCATACGTTTCCCTCCTCCAGGAATTTTCCTATTTCTGATGTTATTCTGTGAATTTGTTCTATTGTTGAATGCTTATATCTAAAACCGAACTGATGCGATGGGAGTAACTGCTTTTCGTCAATTATAAATTTTAATCTTAGATAAATTAATTTTTCTAAAAGTTTTGAGATTTATGGAAGTAGTGAAATTGGTCTATATGACGAGACTTCGTGAAGATCCTTTCCTGGCTTAGGAACCATAACAACTTCGGCAAATTTCCAAAGGCTTGAATTGCTGTATTGTAAAGATAGGTGAGCTTCCGTAAACATTTGTCATTTTTGGAAAACATAATTTTGAGAAAAATGCGTTTAAAGTATTATGTATACTCACACCTGCGGCAAATCAACTTGAAACTTAATTTCATAACTATAAAGCATAGTTTAGGCAAAAAATAAATAAATGATCAAAAATTCTACAGTGAAAATAATTCTTAAAAATCTGCAAAGGATTTAAACACAAGTGAATCACCAGCGGGAGAGAAAGAGGAACCACTTGAAGAAACCAATGCTCAGCCTGCGAGAAGCCAAATCGATTTTTTAAGGGTAAGGTATATGTCTATGTACATTACGGGGCAGACTTCGGACTTCTATCTTGAAACGCTACTACTTTCGAAATCACACACTGAAAATTAGTTTTACGAGTATTAGACACGGGAAAACATCAACCCAGTTTGGATTGGATGTAATACGTGCGTTACCTTTTATATTTCGGGATTAGAGAAGAAAAACAAGTATTAGTAATCGAAAATCGCTTTATGATCAAAATATTAAAAAGATCTATATACTTTTGAATTTTGAAGATCTTTTTCCAGAATGAGGTATCTTCAAACAAGCGTTCTGAATTAACCAACCGATGTAGAAGAGCTTATTTTTTTACAAACGGGAAAAAAGAAGTCATTCGGTACCAAATTAAAACTATACTTAAAACTATGCTCAAAAATGCAATTGCTTCATTCGGTGGTTGGTTTTTCTAATTTCTTGAAAGACAACTGGCGAACAAATCGGTATCAGTCATTTATTTGTAGTTCTAACATTATGATTGCGACATGTTCAGTTTTCCAAAAAAACAGTCAACCGTTTGCTTAGAAGTGTTTCGAGTGCTTTCGCCCTTTTTAACAAATTTTTTTTTGAGTAAATTTTCCATGCAATATTGAGTGTACTCGTATGCTGGTCCCACTAATGCGTATAGTTGTCTCTATCTCTCAAGAGAGAGCAGTATTAATTTGCGTAAAGTTTTAATACTATTCGGAACAAAAACTGTCTTTGAACGACCTTCATCTTGGAGTGATCTGATAAGGATTGAATTCACCATACTCATTTTTTTGGATGAACTTTTTAAGTAACTGTAAATAAAGTAAGTTAATTTTTTTGCAAAAATTGTCAAACTTTACGGTAAAGTAGGGAGTTGCAAGATTGCAATACAAGGGTTGCCATATAAAAGTATTGTATATTTTTTTTTTAGAAAATGCTATTTTTTAACGCGCTGTGTGTTTGAATATCAAACCAAGGCTAAAAATTCACACAAAAGCTTTGACAAACAAGTGAAATTGAAACAGCTAACCAGAGCACACATCGCAGAGAATCATGGTCAAATGACAACAACTAGAATATGTAAAAGAATAATGCTAAAGACAGATATATGGTGGACGTACTACAATGTGTACAAGAAAAGCTCAGGAAACCGATACAATGAGGTCGAGCTATCTTACATGATTATTTCGATAATAAACGTCGTTCTTGCATACATATATCTTTCCATAATGAAATTCTAAACTAAACTGAATACAAGGATAGAAAATGCAGATCATAACATATTAAAAATGGCCAAAACAACAATAAGAAATCAAATCAAATTCATCAAATTGAAGAGTTATGCAAGCCGTAAATTTTAACTGCTTCGTGAACTAAAACGTTTTGTTATGTTATGCTTATGTAAATTAATTATATCGGATTTGAATGTGGAAAATTATACTTTTTTCCCTAAATTCCATATTATTCTGTTTAAGTTATTCTCCATAAATTTTCTTAGGCATTGTATTATCGCCTAAAATTCAAGGCCGTATTTTTTACCATTTTAAAATTTTGTACATTCACACAATGATTAAAAATTGAACTCTAAAACCTAAGTAACAGGAGTTTCGTGGGTTCATTAGTTTTACATATAGTAGTAATTGATATACATATTATTATGTCAGACCCTTTTTCACCATTTTAGTAACATATACTATACAATAATATATAATTATATTTATAATGCGCTCAATTTCGAAATTCGAAGAAAAGTATTTTGATTTGGTCTATCACACAGCCGAGTGGTGCATAGTTATTCACTGTAAATAAATCATTTCGTATTTCGTCGGGTGACAAATAATATTGAAACAAAAATCTGCGGTCGAGAGATTAAAGAAAATTTAGTCTTCGGTACGCTGCAATTTTTTATTCAGGTACAAATAACCAAGTACATATAAATTTTATAGCATAAATATTTTTTGACTTTTAATTCGCTAATATTGAAGAAACGTGCTTAAATAGGAAATTCAAATTATGTGTGTTAATCGCCGCTTCTTGCTCCATACTTCTTTACATTCCATATGATATTTTCAGTACTATCGAATGCAAGGAAGAATGGAACTAAACTGGCAACAATAGATTTACAAATACCTTATATATGATAGAATACTCTTTAAATACTATAATAAGAAAATTGTCTGCAACGTTCATCAGATTACACTAAACTATTCGGATCGAAAAATATATATTCCTTTTACTATTTTAAATAATGTTAATACGACTTTAAAATAAACCAAACAAGATGTAAATGGCGCAATACAAGACATATACAGGGTCCTGCTTATGGTTGGTTGCTCACAACGTTTACGGGATTAAATAATTCAACTGCTGTTGAATCCTCATAAATATATTTTTTATATGATTTTTTGACTGTTGTCAATATATGAACCAGTTTGCTGTTTGTTTCAGTTCCAATTTGGACATTAATTGGCGCGTATTCGTATTCGATTTTGAATTAAGTTTTTTAATTCACTTTTAAAAGCTAGAAAAGAAATCGCTTCTAATGCAAGTATATACTATTATAAAGAATATTCTTCACTATTATTTGTAACGGTAAAAACTTCAATTTCTATAATTAAACTTTGTGAGCAATTTTTATTATGTTCTTACATCACGAGACATTAAGCAAATATGGTTAAAAATTCAGCTTGTGTAACATTTTAATATTTGTTTCGATATTTTTAAATTTGCTGTATTGCTGTCTTACATTTATAGAGTATGTGTTAAATCACTGAATGCCAATAAAAATATATGCAAATAAAAATTTTTAATAAAAGTAACTTTATCTATCTTTAAAAATGAAGCCGACGACTATATAATGTTGCGTAATAAGCGTATTGTTTATATTTCTTTTTTAGTTTTTCATCGGACTTTTTTCAGTTTTTTTCAATGTTACTAATTTATATACAAAAAATTAAAACTTTTAAATGGGGCTTTACAAGATTAGTTAAAAATTTAAGAAGATAAATAATGAACTTTTGATAGAAGTTTTCTGACTGCCACC
This sequence comes from Bactrocera dorsalis, assembly GCF_023373825.1. Classification (NCBI taxonomy): domain Eukaryota; kingdom Metazoa; phylum Arthropoda; class Insecta; order Diptera; family Tephritidae; genus Bactrocera; species Bactrocera dorsalis. Next base: position 60,700,904 of record NC_064303.1, read on the forward strand.
ACCATGTTATGTAACATACTTACATTCATATATGTGATGAATACTTTACTTTAGCTTACACTTTTACTTGCTCTAGAATATTGAATATCTGTTATAAATTAAATATAATCAAATACAATGTACACCGATCGCTAGAGGAAATTGAAATTCACTAAATGATGTAATGTTTTCAACTTAGCTTTCAACTATAGACTGTACCTTCATATTTTTGAAAAACTTATTGCATGTAGCCACTAGAACAGAGATCTACTTCGAAACTGAAAGTAAAAAATACAAACTGTTAACATGACTACAGATTTGTTCTCACTCACACACGTATGATTATTGGCGACAAATTGTATTTTTATATGTTGTGAAATAATTGTGTGTGGATAAAAAAAATTTCATGGTGATTCGATCTATGATTTTTCTGCGCAGTCGCGATATCTTCAAGTGATTCTATACATAGAACACTAAACTCAATGCCCCCATCGTTCTCTTGCTTTTGACAATATTAAAAATATCATTGCGTATTAACAGAAATACACTTCTGAACAAGCAATTGTAATGCAATCAGAATTCCCCATGACTTCGTTTTCGTAACCTGTAGCAGACGAAAAATAATATTCCAAGAATTTTACTTATATTTAAAAAACGGTTTGAACAAATCTACATTATTACAAGGAATTAGAAAAATGTGCTTCATCGTCGTTATAAGTATTGATATGACTTATACTGAAATTCAATAAGTAATATACATTACTGATTTACGAATAAATGCATTTAAATGATTTTAATTCATTAACAACAACTTGGCATTAAAATTGTAGGGTATAAAAATAATAATTTTAGATATTTTATGATTAATGATTTCTATACTGACTATATTTATTTCTAATTTATATATACCACACATTAGTTCATCAACAACAGATCTCTTGCGGATAAGAAATATGCAAATATGTACATACATCCGTCAAAATGTACTTTTCTGTTAAATTTAATATGATTCACAGATTTAATGATGGGAGGTTAAGGGAAATTGGGAGCCTCACAACAACTTATGGTCACAAAAATATGGTATACGTTTATTTATAATATATTATATAAAGAACTAAAAATTTAAGCAAAAATAGTTATGTTTGATTTAAATATTAGGAAATCAATAATTAAATAAAAACAAAAAGTTTGAATATGTATAGCTACAAGCAAGCAAAGCTAATCTTAGACACAGCAAAACCTTAGAACATATTAAATATTAATCGATTGTTCATACATTTTTCACATAAAAGTTTCTTATCCCATAGCTGAAATCTTACTTGGATGAGCTATCTGTAGAATATTCGAAATATTTCTCTAAAAATGAAGCAAGATAATAGAAATTAAATATTTCGTAAATGAGAGCAAGAGGAGGTGTTAAAGCGATAACTGCAGAATATTATTATTTTTAACTGATGCTGGTCTATTTCAAAAGAAACAATTGCGTATAATCGGGATATCAGATGTAAGTAGATGTTTGTGTGACAAAAATGGTGAATTCAAATGTCGGACAAAAAAAACCAGGTACAAGTAAATTAGAGAGCGCGTATTTTGATTAAAGTACTCGATGAAAAGTGAAATTCGGGAGATTTGAAATAATAAAATAATAATTACTTGTATGTGTTTGTCTCTAGATATGCTTAATAGTATGAAAGCTTGGTGACTGTGGATAATTCTTGGAATGCAGAGAAAAATATACGCAAGAGTTTCAATAAACCTACAAAGTAGCTTGGTAAAGTTTTCAATATGTTTTTTCAAAATCATTTTGTCAATATGATTGTCCATTTTGATAACGCCTAAACAAAGACTTCCACAACTGTTGCAATCAATTCCTAACAACCGATTTTCAGATTGTTCTGAAATTCGCTTCCGGTTGTTTGCAATATGATTGCCTTTATATATGTACATATGTACATATGTATATTTTATATTAACTTTTCATTTATTGACACAAACGAATAACTAAATACATAATAAATATGTATGTGAATATATATAAATTATACCGCTATGATCAGCTTCGTGGTGATGTTGGTAATCTGAAAAAAAAAACAAATTTCTCTGATTAACGTTTTTGATGCTTTGTAGCATTTGAAATGTTTGAACAAACAGCCTTATCTGCCAAACTAATTTTTTATTTATTTATTGACATACCACTCTTGTATATTTATTTAAATTAATATATAATAAATTACATATTTATTTAAATTACAAAAGTGGTATCGACTAAAAATTAAAATAAGAGTTTAAACAAAATTGTTTTATCTACTTAATTATAACAATGTTATTATGATATAATCTTAATTGTGACAATATATAATTAGAGGGCAAAATTAAGGAATTTAGCTATATACATACATATATGGTAGTCGAAAAAGTCTCGGCGAAAAACTGCGGCAAGTAATTTTCATAGGCTACTCTTGAAGCCAACTTCACTCCATTAAAAAAGTTCTGCATTGACCAGAACAAATGGTGCAAGGTCAAGGGTACATGTCCAGCGAAGCTCTACTAGTTTCTGCCGAGTCATCAAGAATGTGTGTGGTCTAGCGTTGTCCTTGTGGAAGACGAAGCTTCCTCTTGATTAGTTCTGGTCGTTTTTTTATTGCTTGCTTCAATCTCATCAGTTGTTGACAATAAAATGTGGAATCAATCCTTCGACCAGGGTGGAGCAGATCATAGTAAATTATTGCTTTCCAATCTCACCAAACACTCAGCATGTCCTTTCGAACGGCCAATCCTGGCTTTGCGACCATTTGTTGAGCTTCACCACGCTTGAACCATGATCTTTTTCGCACATTATTGTCGTATTTGATCCACTTTTCGTTTCCTGTTACTACTCAATTCACAAATTTTTCGATTTAATTTCCTTTTAGCAAAGAATTGCAGATTGATTTGGTTCATTAAATTGTTCACAGACGATTCATGTGGTACCCAAACACCGAGCTTTTTTTTGAAGTCAGCCTTTTTTAAATAGTTCAAAAGCGTTTGATGATGAATGTTAAGTTCCTTAGCGATGTCATGGTTGCTTATGTGACTGGTCAATCTTTTCCATAATATCATCGACTTTTTCAACGATGAGTCGACCAGAGCGAGGTGCATCTTTCACATCGAAATTTTCAGAACGGAAGAGAGCGAACCATTGTTGTGCTACACGAACTGATACAGCGTGGTCTTAGTGGTTTGCGTGGGATTCTTTCCTTTTTATATACAAATTTCAAAATATAGCGAATTGCTTCATTTTTTTCACTCATTTGTTAACAGCTGTAACTTTTTTCCAACTTCCACGAATTTAATTTTTTTTGGTTAAATGAAGCCTAAAATCTCACCTTTCCAACAGTATATGGTATGACACAATGTGATTTGTAGCACTGGAGATATACGACTAACGACATCTATTCTACTGTTAATAATATAAGAAACGTGTTGTTTATAAATTAATGTTGTATGAAGAATAATTCCAAGGAACAGTAAAATTGCTTAGTGCAAAACAGCCCCCACCACAGCTATCCTAGAAGTACTATGGACGGGACAAAATCGTTTTGATTTACGTGAGTACCTGTCGGCGACGGCCTAACCTCACATTGCTTTCTTCGACCCACATAGATCAATAATTTCTTCATTATTTTCACACATCTGATAACAGCTGTAACTTTTTCCAACTTCCACAAATTTTTTTTTGTTAAATGAATCTTAAAATCTCACCTTTCCAACACTGTATGGTATGACACAATGTAATTGGTAGCACTGGAGATATACGAGTGAAACGACATCTATTGACTGTTAATAATATAAGAAACGTGTTAATATTGCATCATGAATAATTTCAAGGAACATTAAAACTTCTTAGTGCAACACAACTCGGTTATCTAATTGGGAAAATGCCGTTGCCCAGCTGGTTGATGTCCTCATTAGACTGACGTCCAAAAAGTACGATGGACAGGAAAAAAACGTTGTGATTTACGTGACTACCAACCGGTGACGGCCTAACCTCACAGTGCTTTATTTGAAATACATATGTAGATCAATACATTGCGTCGATCAACGTCCCAAAGTATAAATGCATTTTGTACGTATTTTTTAGTTCCAATTGGTTTAGGTGGATAGGGACATCTGTTCCATCTTGGTCGAGTACGAGGCCCATCTAAAAATTCTGCCGTATTTTGGATCCGGAACCCGGCCGAGGTGAGACTCCACACTAGATTGAATTTTTTAACCCTACCGGTTTATACCACAGCCATCACGAATTTCCACAAAGGGCCAAACCCAATGAGCAGTACCACCCCGTAGTACCAGATTAAAGTCTCTGGTAAGACCTTTCAGCTTTTGGTACCTCCAGTTAAGCGCCTACATCGCAACGACTGGTGATATTTGTCGCTTGAACTTCTAATGTCTTTTTATAAGGAAATCCTTTCAAAATATATAATACCCTTTCAAGCTGAGTATTATATCACTATTTCTGACATAGACTATGCTGACATTTTAAGGCAAGCCCAAAAGAAAGACATAGTGCATATGGATTTTAGTCGTCTCTTATGTCATCACGCTACTTGGCAATATCTGGATCAAAAAGCCACCCAACAGATCGACTAATGGTGTGATAGACGCAAGATACCTGTACGTCACCAGTGCTTTAGACAGGTCCTAGCCTTGAGTCGGACCACTATCTTTTGTAGCCATGATATGCACCCTCCTCTGTGCAGCAAAATCGCACTTCAACAAACGAAAAGAAGGTACGACGTCGAGAAGCAGCAATCACAACAGATAGTCGAACGATTCTCTACTCGACTTGCACTCCTCCTCACTGAGAGCACTCGTGAGCAACTCTGTATAAAGGAACTGTGCTCCTTACCTGCATTTGCAAACGATTCCATTGGTTTTCGGAAAGGCAAAAAAAAGACAGAGTAAAAAAATTCTTATCTCGCAACATTACATTCGACCACAATACATGTGGGATGGGATAAATACCAAGAGTTTAAAAGGGAAGCGATTCGCATTTGCAGACAAAAAAGAGATAGACCAAAATACGTGAGTGAGAACAGCTTGGAAAGCTGGCTGATAATTTATAATTATAAATATTTGTTATTTTATTTTTCGTTTACGATGGGTTTCATCCTACTACGATTTTTTTATTTTCAAAAAAATATGAGAAGATTGTGTGATTAAATAGCGAGTGAAGCTAAAAGGTACAAATAAATTCGGAAACGTAGTTCAGACACCGTTTTATCCATATAGATGCTGAGAAAAAAAGACTACATAAAGAAACGATTTCTCACTTTTTAAGATTGTTACGCAGAAATAAGCAAATCAATTGTTGCTTTAATTTGCTAATATTCACAATTTGTAAATCCAAAATACCCAATTCACTTCACTTAAAAGCTAATTACGAATAATCTTCCCGGAAGTTTGATGGCGTTTTGATGGCCTTTACATAGCTCAAAATCCTTCATTTAATTAATAAAAGAAGCTTGATTTTTCAAGTTGCCAACAGGTGTTACTATGCACCTGAGGAGCAAAGCCCTCTCTCGATGAACTCATAGAGTGCTCTCATTATTCCTTCGCATTATACGGCGAAGAAACATGGACTAGGCAAGATAGAACCACGAACTGTATGAGCTATACAGCGACATGGATATAATTAGGCACATACAAATTTAACGACCATGAATATTTCATATCGTGAACCAAGTTACATATTCTATAAATAGTAGTATCGATTTTTAAAGTGATGTTGAAAGAAAATTTTAATAAAAACAAGCTACTGGGTTTTAAGGGGAGGATTTTGAATTTTACGCTTAAAACTGTTAAGTTGGGCTTTAAAGAATGTATTCTCTTTTGACGTAGAAAGTTTCACATTTTGAGGGCATGATGAGAGATTTTTCAAGAAAAACGCAGAACTGTTCAACCTTTCATCAGTCGATTGTTTGTATTTATAGGTAGACTTTAAATATCATGAGAATCATTTAGGCATTTAAACGTTTGAAATAATGTTTCGCAATACCTTAATTTTTTGGTGAGGGTTTTGAGTTTAGAACTAATTTCATTGAGAACATTCTGTTTTTTTTATAAACCTTAAATGAGTAGATTTCAGTCGATTTTCATTTTAATCAGTCCAGCACATTTAAGATGAGCAAAGGAAGCCTAAAGTCAGCAATTAGCGATCCGACACGAATTTAAGATTAAAAGTTAAAAACAAACAGCAACTTAAAAGAAAAGTTGTATATATTATAATAGTTATCAGCGAAAAAAATAATTAGTAAGGAAGTCCTCATATCGGGTGAAACCTAATATTTCATACTTTACCAATTTGCAAGAATCAAAGTCGGCTTCTTAGAGTCACAAAAATCATTACATGTAGTCGACTATAATTTCAGATATTTTCGGCATTAAACTATAGTATACATAGTGTATACGTTCAGTTAATTTTAGTAAGATATCTTACATATTGACCGAGTTGAACGGTATACAGCCAACCGGAAGTTTGAAAATCTTATAGCGGGTATATGGGAGATAGAAGTAATATTGACCCATAACTTTATTTTACATATTCTTTGCATCACTGCATACTTTTAAAAAAGATGATACTCATATAAGAAGTAAAGTCAACTAGATGTTGAACCATAAAATCCTGATATTAGTCTATTGCAAATTATCATCCTATTGTATCCATTTTCGGTGCAAAGATACACTGCTGTTGGATTAACACGCAATTTAATTGATTTAACTAACTTAATGGCCGATAAATAAGATATAAATTCAGCCGGAAGCTGCTGGTACGATGAGGGATGCCGTGTCGCACTGGAGAAAAAAACAAACTGCCTACCTAGCAACATTACAATCAACCTCAACACGTGAGGGATGAGATAGATATTGAGAGTTGAAGAGGGAATCGAAGCGCATTTGCAGAGAAAAAAAGAGAGACGCCGAAATGCGTGAGTACGAAGACCTTGACAAGCTGGCTGACAGGTATAATCCTCGAAAATTCTACAAACAGATGCGTTGACTAAAACAATGTTTCAAGACCGGAGCATACTCTTGTGGAACTCTCCGAGGTAATGTATTGACTCATGCCCAAAGCTTACTAAAATATGAAAGGAACACTTCTCCATCCTGCTGAATGGCAGTGAAAGTGTAACCGATCGTTTTATTGCCCGGCCAAGAAAAATTTTGAATAGCAATTACCTGTCTGAAGACAACAAAGTGGGGGGCCAATGGATTCCCGGCCGAGCTTTTCAAACACGGCGGCGAAGAACGGTTAAAGAGCAGGCATCAGCTTCTTTGTAGATTGTTGGACGAAAGCATGCCAAATGATTGGGATTTAAGTGTGCTCTTTACAATTTACAAAAAGCGAAACCCCACAATCTGCGACAATTACCGCGGGATAAGACTCCTCAACATCGCGTATAAAGTTCTATCGAGCGTAATGTGTGCAAGATTAAAACCCACCGTCAACAAACTGATTGGACCTTATCAGTGTGGCTTTAGACTTGGCAAATCAACAACCGACCAGATATTCACCATGCGCCAAATCTTGGAAAAGACCCGTGAAAGGAGAATCGACACACACCGCCTCTTCGTCGATTTCAAAGCTGCTTTCGACAGCACGAAAAGGAGCTGCGTTTATGCCGCGATGTCTGAATTTGTTATCCCCGAAAAACCAATACGGCTGTGTAAGCTGATGTTGAGCAACACTAAAAGCTCCGTCAGAATCGGGAAGGACCTCTCCGAGCCGTTCGATATTAAACGAGGTTTCAGAAAAGGCGATTCCCTATCGTGCGACTTTTTCAACCTGCTTCTGGAGAAAATAGTTCGAGCTGCAGAACTAAATAGAGAAGGTACCATCTTCTATAAGAGTGTACAACTGCTGGCGTATGCCGATGATATTGGTATCATCGGCCTCAACACCCGCGCCGTTAGTTTTGCTTTCTCCAGACTGGATAAGGAAACAAAGCAAATGGGTCTGGTAGTGAACGAAGACAAAAGGAAAAATCTTCTGTCATCAAACAACCAGTCGTCGACTCGCGACTTGGCTCACACGTCACTGTTGGCAGTTATAATTTTAAAGTCGGACATAACTTCCTCTGTCTTGGAACCAGCACTGACATCAAGAACAACGTCAGCCTCTAAGTCCAACGTAGAATATCTCTATTAAGAAGTAAAGTCCGCTCTCGACGAACAAAAACCAAAGTCTATAAGTCACTCATTATTCCCGCCCTGCTATATGGTGCAGGGCAGGCGACTTTTACGCTAAGCATGTTTACTGGGGATCGCGCCTAACGACAGCTAAAGGGCGAGACTTATTCCAGGCAGCTCAGGAAACCGGGTGTGAGTTTGTATCGACCGGAACTCCATCTTATTGGCCAACGGACACCAACAAAATACCAGATGTTATAGACATCTTTATAACCAGGAAAATATCTCGAAATTTCATAGAAATAGAAGGTGGGTTAGATCTAAGCTCTGATCACTCCCCATTATATTTAACAGTAAGTGAAACAATAATTCAAAGAGATACTAGTCTGAAGTTATACAACAAAAATACGGACTGGACTTCGTTCAAACAAATACTTCAGACTAAAATAAAGTGTCCGAAAATCACAACAATTGAACGACTAGAGTTAGAAGTTAACACATTTACGATAGAAATTCAACAAGCAGCTTGGGATAATACTCCGGAGATAAAGCGGAAAATTATAGGTTCAAATTACCCTAAAGAAATAAAAATCCTTCTAATTAAGAAAAGAAAGTTACGACGAAAATGACAACAAACCCGCTCACCTCTCGACAAAACCAACCTTAATAAGGCAACTGCAGAATTAAAACGAGAAATTGCTCATATTAAGAATGAATCAATTAATAAATATTTATCTCAACTATCCGCTGACAAAAAAGATGATTACTCACTCTGGAAAAGTACAAAGTATCTGAAACGTCCAATAAGTCACGTTGCACCACTAAAAGTTGCTTCAAATACATGGGCTAGAAGTGATTGTGATAAAGCTAATGCATTTGCAAAACACCTAGCTGAAACTTTTCGTCCAAACGAGGATAGTGAAATCGCGTTCCTCAGTAGTATTCAACAGGATCATGCAACAATCCCAGCAATCACCATTTGTGAACTTAAAAGTGAAATTAAAAAGCTTAAAGTTAAGAAAGCAGCTGGCTTCGATTTAATTACAGCTGAAGTGTTAAAGCAGTTACCATACAAATGTTTACGGAAGCTCACCTATCTTTACAATACAGCAATCCGTCTGACACATTTCCCAACCCTCTGGAAAGTCGCCGAAGTTGTTATGGTTCCTAAGCCAGGAAAGGATCTTCACGAAGTCTCGTCATATAGACCAATTTCACTACTTCCACAAATCTCAAAACTTTTTGAAAAATTAATTTATCTAAGATTAAAATCTATAATCGACGAAAAGCAGTTAATCCCATCGCATCAGTTCGGTTTTAGAAATAAGCATTCAACAATAGAACAAATTCACAGAATAACATCAGAAATAGGAAAATTCCTGGAGGAGGGAAACGTATGCTCAGCTGTATTTCTTGACGTTGCACAAGCGTTTGACACGAAGGCCTTATGCAAAAACTAAAATCATGTCTTCCGGTTGAGTATTGTGCTCTTTTAGAATTGTATATCACCATGAGATTTTTCCATGTAAAACAAGGAAATGAATTCTCAAAACTTAAAGAAATTGAAGCAGGAGTTCCTCAGGGAAGTATCTTAGGTCCACTTTTATATATTCTGTATACAAGAGACTTACCGTTAGCTCCAAACAGTATGACTGCCACTTTTGCTGATGACAGCGCAATACTATGCGTCGAAAAAACAGCAGAAAAAGCTGCACTAAACCTGCAACATGCGATCAACTCTGTAGTAAGTTGGACTAAAAAATGGAGAATAAAACTAAACGGTGGCAAATCGGTTCATGTAAATTTTACAAACAAAAGAATCACTTATCAACCTATAAGTATTCTAGATGTCTGCATACCATACGCAAATACAGCTAAATATCTTGGCAACATGCTTGATGCTAGATTACGTTGGAAAGAGCATATGAAAATTAAAAGGATTGAACTTAATCTGAAATTGTCGAAAATGAAATGACTAATTGGGCGAAGGTCAAACCTGTCCATATACAACAAATTACTTTTTTATAAACAAATATTCAAGCCGGTATGGTCATATGGTGCGCAACTGTGGGGGTGTGCCAATGATGGCAGTATTAATATTATACAACGTTTTCAAAACAAGGTGCTAAGAGGCATTGTAAATGCTCCCTGGTACTGCAGAAATGCGGATATTCATCGAGACCTAAGGATGAATACAGTCGCCGAAGAAATAAGGAGTCAGGCAGATGCCCACTACAAAAGGCTTAATGCACATGTGAACGAGGAGGCGAGAAATCTTCTTTTAGACACATGCCGCTCTATTCGATTATGTCGCAAAAAACCACATAACTTAGTTGGAAGCTAAAATATAAAGGAATTAATTAATTATTTACCATCTATGTATGAATATTACTATTAATTTTAATTTCTATGTAATTCGTTTTTAAGTTATTCAAATCAAACTGCTCGTTAGTTTTGAAACTAGTTGAAGTGATATCAAACATTGTTAAAGTTTTAAAAATGTTTGTAATAAAAAAAAAAAAAAAAAAAAATATATGGTGCAGGGGCATGGACGATGACATCAACTGATGAGTCGACTTTGCGAGTTTTCGAGAGAAAGGTTCTGCGAAACATTTATGGTCCTTTGCGCGTTGGACACGACGAATGTTGCATTCGATGGAACGATGAGCTGTATGAGATATACGACGACATTGACTTAGCTCAGCGAATTAAAAGGCAGCGGATATGCTGGCTAAGTCATGTCGTCCGAATGGAAAAAAACACTCCAGCTCTGAAAGTATTCGACACAGTACATAGGCTGCTATATATATTTCTGACATTTCCATTGGAAAGTTTGACATTTTTTAGCATAACATCACTCAGAACGTTTTGTCATTTAATCGTGAATTGTTTTATTTACAGGGAATTAAAAAATTCATCTCGGCCAAAAAAGGGAATTAACTCCTGAACGTGGATTATCATGACAAGAGTGCATCGATGAACTAAAATCTTTGAATGGCTATGAAGCACCATCCTATAGCACTGTGAAAAACTGTTACAACGAATTCAATCGTGGCCGACCTCGCTCAAAGACGAACTCCGTGAAGGTCGTCCAAAAACAGCCGTTGTGACAGAAAACATCGATGCCGTACGTGAACTGATAATGCAAGACCGTAACATGTAACATACCTTCAGATAGAGGCATGCCTATGCATTTCTCCCACCAGCATACATTCGATATTGCATGAACACCTGGCCGTAACGACTGGCACGTTCTTGTTAACTCGGCTATAAAAAGAGGTTTCTACTGCAGTAAAAAATAAGAAGAAGAAAACTTTGCAGGTGATGTATATAAAATAGAAATCCAAAAGTTTTAGTAACTTGTTTTAACTTATCGTAATTTTAATCAAAAACAATGATTTCAACGTCAAGTAAATGAAAAGTTATACTTTTACGCCATGTCATTCCAATTGCCCCTAGGTGGTAGCGTTCAAAATGGTTATCATCGAAGTCTCCTAATGGTAGTTTCAGGAAACGTTTTATTTCTAAAGAGTCGGTATATAGGGAGGGCAGTGCTAGATAAGTGGGACTCATTTTTCATGCGAAAAAGTGATTAGACGGTTATCGACTGTGATATTAAGAACCAGTCTGTATTCTTTCGTCCATTTCGTTAATATGGTTGCTTTGGATTTAGAGGGGAAGATTGTGAGAATCTTTGCAGAAAACTAGAGAAAAATCGTTGAGATATGTAGCTGTCTACTTCGACCGTATGTCTGACGTCAATGTCGTACAATATTCTGAGGTGATGAAAATTCCGTATGTTGGTAGTGGACTCTTGAAATAAAGAAGTTAAACTGCTCGCTGGTTATTCAAAGAGAAAATTTCGTGAGGAGTGGTTAAAAGTATTCGATTGTCTTGAAGAATAAATGTAAGAAGAAGGGTGAGCATGTGGCCTCTAAGTTTTACCGATATGTACATATTTTTCCAAACATGTAAGCTCAATATTTTAATGATAAGAAAATTTGTTAGATTTGCAACAGATCAGAATATATGTAGATACATAGATGTTAAAGATTTTCTCAAGTAGCAAAACTGATCACCACTAGCTGGAACTACGAGGGCTGTCCGATAAATAACCGACCTCAACGTGAAGCTAGCGGCACATCTGAAAAAAAAGTTTCTACTTCAAATTGTGCATATTTTAATAGCTACTCGCCAACATTTCAGAAATTTATCTTGCGCAATTATCTGCTGACAGTCGTTTTTGTGAGTCTATTTCGGTGATTTCCCCAAAATGGAAAAAATTGAATATCGAGCTGTAATTCACAAATCAAAGATGAGTTGGACTCTGTGTATGGTGACTCTGCACCATCGTTTACCACCGTAAAATTTTGGGCAGCTGAATTTAAACGTGGTCGCAGGAGCTTGGAAGATGATGAACGTCCTGGGCGTCCAAAAACTGTAACCACTAACGATAACATCGCTAAAGTTCATCAATTGGTACTAGACGACCGCCGGATTAAAGTTAGGGAAATAGCTGAGATTATGAAGATGTCAAAAGAAACTGTTTGTCACATATTAAACCAAGATTTGGGCATGAGAAAGCTGTCCGCGCGTTGGGTGCCGCGTTTGCTTACGCTAGACCACAAACGTGCGCGGATGAACATTTCCAGCGCTCTGTTGGCTCAGTTTAGAGGCAATAAGACCGAGTTTTGGCGCCGATTGATAACTGTAGACGAAACTTGGATTCATCATTATACGCCCGAAACAAAAATCCAATCTAAACAGTGGATTGAAAAGGGGGAACCAGCCCCAAAAAAACCTAAAGCTGTGTATTCGGCTAAGAAAGTGATGGCGAGTATTTTTGGGACAGCCATGGAATTATTTTTATCGACTATCTTGAAAAAGGAAAAACTATAACAGGAGCATACTACGCATCATTATTGGACAAGCTAAAGGAAGAAATTTCGAAAAATCGGCCACATTTGCAAAAAAAGAAAGTCTTGTTCCACCAAGACAACGCACCATCTCACACCTCAACAGTCGCCATGGCAAAAATCCACGAATTGCGGTTCGAACTGCTTGACCATCCACCTTATTCACCGGATCTAGCACCAAGCGACTTTTTTTTGTTTCCTGAACTTAAAACTGCGCTCAGCGGCCAGAGATTTTCGTCAAATGAGGAGGCAATCTCTTTCGTGAACTCGTATTTTGCAGACAAAGACGCCAAGTACTATTTGGAAGGGTTGCAGAGATGGGAGCATCGCTGGGAGAAGTGTGTGGAGTTACAAGGACACTATGTAGAAAAATAAAAAAAAAATGTTGAAAAAGTTGCGTGCATCATGGTTAGGTCGGTTATTTATTGGACAGCCCTCGTATATTCTTTAAATCGATTCGAACAAAAAAATTATCCAATGTGGATTGTCAGTATTCGGTAATTCGATTGTCATATTTCCAATACTACTCGTATTTTCGAATAAAATACATTTTCGAATCGAGAGACAAAATAGGGCCCAGATCTGCAAAGGCCTCAACATTTGGAAAAAAAAAAAATTTCAAAATCTGATATATTTCCACAAAGCTTTCACAGGCGGTAAAATGGGTACGTTAATTCCGTAGTGAAAAAGTATGCAACTGAGTGCTGAGTTGGACGTGCGCATTTGCATGCAATATATGGAGAGACACTGATCCGTACTCTTCCGGAGAAGATTCCAGTAGGCCAGTTCTCAACTTTTTACATACAGCAAAAAAGAGGAATGTAAATATAGCGAGGTGTAAAGTATAATGAAATATCAAAATCGATTGACAGAGGAAAAATCTCGGAATTATGTAGCGCAATAATTTTCGGTAATGAAAGGAACTTAAAAAAAAGCAGCGAGATAGTGCATGTATTTTAAATGAAGATAGCTTCCATCAAAATAGATGTTTGCTTTGCTGTCTTCAGACGGGTAATTGCTATTCGAACTTCCTCATGGTCGGGCAATGGAACGTCTGCTCCATCGTCATCGATTGGGGAATCGGGTTCGCCTTCTCCTGGCGTTGTACTTTCACTGTAATTTTCGTATGCTCGGAGCATCGATGACTAGATAACCTTTGGGGGTTCTACAGGAGTCTGCTCCGGTCTTGAAACATTCTGTTAGCCGCCGCATTTTTTCGTAGTTCTCGCATAAATGCTATCACAAAAGCAAAAACCGCGGGAAAAACCGAATTTTGCAACAAATATGTATGTTCTATGTTAACCATCAATAGAATACTACGAAAACAAAAATAAATTCGAACTAATAACCAGCAAACTAAACGGTGCAGAAGTGGTAAATCATGAGAAATAGATAAGGCAATGTTATTTTGATTTAATCAAGTTAGTTAATGCTGGAGCAATTACCTCTGCAAATATGGTTTCAGAAAAATCTAAACAGTTGGCTGTGAAAAGGAACAAAGATTTTACTCCAAACGCTAGTTAGTTGGAAAAGCGATACGAAGTTACTATAAAAAAATACATGGGAAAAGTAGTTCTGAAGGTAAGGAAGCCGCCGACGATTTTGTGAAACTACCGAGTTTGATAAATAACTGTACAAGTAAAACGGAGGATATATAATATTTTATGCATATGAGAGTAGTCTTTTTTTCAAGGCACTACCATCACCAACGCTTTCGGGAAAATGTGTCCAAACAAGGGGATTCAAAGCACAGAAAGAGCGTTTGACAGTTTTTTTTTTATATAATGCTACCGGATTATTTAAAACGGTGTTTGTTATAGGTGATTATTTGTGTACCCAATTCAGCGAGAAGCACAATCCACTCAAGGTTTTTGATGCGTCACTTACTAATTTTAGAAGTTAAAAAACGTTTCAATAATGAAAAGGGCGGAAATTTATTATAAATATAAATTTTCACTTGACTGATAACACTAGTTTTAAAAACGATAGTATATTATAACAACAGCAAATGGTGGCTTGATGGTAGTCATACGACGAAGCGGCCATTATCTGCCTTGAAATTTCCTTAATTGTAAATATTTGTTTGAATTTTTCTCAACTTGAGATGGGATGGTGGTAACAGGTTCTAAAATTTTGTATCTATTTGAGTTGGTTTTCGTTTTTATGGATACGCCAAAGGTGGGTGTAAATCTTCAAAAGAAATTGTGGGCCCGTACCAAATTATGACCGGTTCACGTATACATTCCACCACTACGTGATCTGCCATGTAATCCAGTCTCTAATATTGGATACCAGAGAGTGAGCCACCTTCCCTTCATTGAGGTATTCCATCTTTCTTGCCACTTCTGGAGGCACTTTTCATCGATTTTTGCCCGTTCTTGTTTATATTGGCTAGCTGATTTGTTAGCCCTTATGTCTCGGACTGATGAGCAACGCTCTGCTGCTGTGTCTACGGGGAGTCTTCAGCCGATACTGTTCTGAATGCGCAGCAAGTTCTTAATGACCCTTGGCCGGTATGGCCGCCAGTATGCCGGTGCAAGCCTTTTGAATAGCCTCTACGTCTGCACAACGCTTTCTTTTCATAGCCAAATGCATTTTTCCTAAAAGGAAAAGGTCGCACGGTGCCATATCATGTGAATACGTCGAGTGTTTAATGGTTAAAATGTGACAAATAATCGGTCACAAGCGTCGATCGACATTAACGTTTTGGCCGAGTGGAACAAATTCTTTGTGGACAATACTCTTGGAATCATAAAAACAAATCAGCATTGTCTTCACTTTTGACTTCTCCATGCGCGATTTTTTGCGTTTCGGCCCGTTTCGGTGACTCTCATGCAGCACTCTGACGTTTCGTTTCGGGATCATATTGAAAACACCAAGTTTTGCCACCAGTCACAATATTGTAAAGCAATTGTGCGGAACAAACCGTGCACACACCTTTTGTAAGCCCAAAGGTTCGGTTCAAATACGATAAATCGATGTTTTGGAGATGTTAAATTTCATTTTCATGAATTTCAAGATGATTTCGGCTGATTTTTGATAAATTCACGCACAGTTTCGATGGAATTTCCGGAGATCACGGATTTTGATTGGCCCACATGTTGATCGTCATTCATGTCCTCACGACCACTTTGAAGACGTTGAAACCACTCGTGCACTCTGCTACGGGATAGGCAATTATTGCCTTAAGCTTGTTTCATCAATTTAAACGTTTCGGCAAAAGTTTTACCAATTGTAAAACAAAAATGTTGGCTCTTTGTTCGATGCCCATTTTCGCACCGATAACACAAACATACTGACACTTAAAACGCAATAACTTCACTTCCAATAGATGAAATGTCATGAAATTCTCCCTGGATAATCGATGAAGATAGCAACTATTTTTTCCCCTATTATTTCCGCTATTTCATATTGGGCAGTTAGAAAATTTTGTATATGTTGGCAAGTTGAGCACTTCTTTTGTGAGGAGAGCGGCAGTTACTAGAAACATAACGATTTCTATAGAACAAACAAACATTTTTTAACAGTGGATTCTAGTTTATGAAATTCTTCACTTGTTTCCTTTTGAGTTTTTGTCAAGCTTATTAGTGCCGTTACTGGTTTATCGACCAGTATTCTTTCCTTTTCGTATCTTGTTTTAAAAGTTTCCCAATCCACGTTAAAATTGTCGTCGTTAAGACCGAACTGTTACTATTATATCTGCTTGAACTTAAGTTTTGTATCGGAGGTGATAAAATGTTTGTGCTTTTAATAGTTGTCCCGGAAGGACGGCCACCTCGATGTGGATGCCTGAATTTCCCGTTTGACTGTCTACAAGATGCCAAAGAAAATAGGACTTTTTGAATCTAGCTCCCCCTGATGGCGCCATCTACATCGATTGGAACTGAAATTATTGCGTTTTAAGTGTCAGTATGATTGTGTTATCGGTGCGAAAATGAGCTTCGAACAAAGAGCCAACTATAAATTTGGTTTTAAAATTTGTACTGTTTTGAGAGTGTAGCTCCTGTATGTATATTTTGATTTTTATCGTTATTCATCATTTTGGTTTTATTTTAAATGTGTGCAAAAAAATAATTAAATTTTTTCTCAGTGTAACTAATTTCAGTAAGGCCATAACTCTATTGCTTAAAACATTTTTAGGTCCGACCGTCCGTCCGTACAAGCTATAACTTGATAAAAAATTAGATAACTTGTGGGTTCCTTAGTACAAACAAAATTTTGAGTTCGTAGACGGGCGTAATCACCGCCACGCCCACAAATCGCCATTAACCGATAACATACAGAATACCATACCTAAACACTTAATTAAGATATGAAGATGAAATTTGGTACAGAGGATCATAGTAGAAAGAGGAACCTGTGGAAATAAATTATTTGAAAAAGTGGGCGTGGCCCCACGCTCTAATAAGTTTAATGTACATATCTCCTAAATCCCTAAGGCTACAACAAATTTGTTGTGTACAAATCGTATAAGAACTCCTACCGACAGTGTGAAAGTGGGTGAAATCGGAGGACAACCCAGTTTAGTCCCCATATAATATTATAAATTTTATAATATAATAAAACTACTAAAAGCGCAATAAATCAATACGCCAAAACATAAAATTTTACTACCAAGATGGTATGAGAGAGCTTTCTGAGAAATCCCATATCCCGGGACCTGACCAACCGATCTCAACAAAATTTAATAGATGGCATTTTGCTTACATTTTTATATCACGGTGCGAAAATCGGCGAAATCGGACTACAACCACGCCTACTTCACATATAGCACAATGTACTGTGACTAGTTGTGTGCCCAATTCAGCGTGAAGCACAACCCACTCAAAGTTTCTCATGTATCACTTAGTTCCTAATCTTACAAGTAAATGCGATTAGTTTTATTCAACAAAAAAGGGCGGCAATTTATTTTAATTTATTTTGATTACAGTTCTCACTTAGCCAATTACATTAATTTAAAACCGATAATACAGTGCGTTTTGTAATTAAAAGTATATTTGGGATAAATAAATGAAAAATTTTGCGCGCTAGCTCGCTTTCGTATTGAATTGCGCGTGTATAAACTGAGAGTGACCGTGAATTGCGAACGGCTTCATTTGGAATAATTTGGTAATTGCCAGCTATTTTTTATTTTTATTTTATTTTATTTTTTTTTATGGAATTTTCAAGTTTCACGCTAACCTACTCTTATGAGGGTCGCTTATGTAGGGACGATAAGAGCGACCTCTGCTTTTGTTATGCTAGGTGTATTGATTTTATTTTTTATTTATTCTATTTGCGAATTTATTAAACTACTTATTGAACAATATTCTAAGAGAAGTGCCGATTCTCTTTAGGATTTGGTCAGAATTTTTTTTGCTTCATTATTGGTGAAAGCCATCCTGCGGGGTCGAAAATATAAATTTTTTTGTATTTTTATGTGAATTTGTCAGAGGGAATCTGACTTTATTTTTTCTGCCAAATAGTGGTGTGTTACAATGTTGTGAGTTTGGAGGCAGTCGTATGACATACCTGTCATTATTTGATCGAGTAGTTGTGGCTTTAAAAAATACTTCACAATACTGATCATTTATAGTTTTATTTGATATGGGTGAATTATCGTATTTGTTTGCATTAGCCTCAACTTGAGTAGGTATGGTGGTAACTGGTTTTGTAACTAGTTCACTTTGTGTTTAGCTTGTCTGGAAATTTTTAGAATTTTTGGTTTCGGGATTTGTTTTTGCAATTAAACCCTTTCTTTTTTTTTTTGTATATGCGCCTCTTTTGGGGTGAGATGGAATATTTGCTTTTGCAATTTGTGTATGTATGCGCATGTGACAGGCATTTGTGCAAAGCCTTTTTGACGTCACAAAATTATTTCGTTCGGTAACTTTCAAGTTTTTAAACTTCTCGCAAGGTATAAGTTTATGCTCTCCTTTACATACTTAGTTCGCATGACGTTTGCTTTTTCTGTTCGAATATGAGCGATTGTGTTTTGTTTAAAATTCTTGTTTATGCGACTTCATGGTATCTCGCCCCTCCACACAACATTCATCCCGCAACTCACATTCTTCACACCACACAACATTCGTCACCCAACACAACATTCAGCACACAACACAACATTCATCGCACAACCTACATCAGCATACCACACAACCCCACCCAACAAACCAACCACACTACACACACACCATCATCGTTTTCACTACCCAACCCATCAAAAAGGGGCTCAGTGAATAAAGGCCTAACGAACTAACGCCTAATTTTTAAAAATGAAATAATGCCTAAACAAGAACGCCTAACAAGAAAGTGAAAGAACGTCTAACTTTAAAAATGAAGGAAAGCCTAATTTTAAAAATGAAAGAAAATCTAAATTGTTAGGGTTTCTTTCATTATGTAATAACCCCTAATGAAAAAGACCTAACAATTCGAATTAAAATGCTTAGAACTTTAAGAAAATATATTTAGAAAGAAAAAAATGTATTTTTAAATTATATTGAACTATAAGTTATGTAAATACAGTTAAATTTTCAACAACTATAGCTCTACATAGAGAACATTTCAAAAAGTTTTCAGCTGCGCTAACTTTTAGCTCATTATGACAGTTCGAGCAAATTTTTAAATGCCGACATGGCAAATATAATATATTTGGCTTTGGAACCAAACACACTAGGGGTATTCTCTTGCTCTTGCAAAACCCGGTGCACGGTGCAAGCATTGCAGATTTACAACGGCACAACAACAAACACACGCAGAAAAATATTTGCAAGGGCTGTGAAATATGTCAGACCAAAACCCGTGTATATTAGCGTGCATTGTCACGCAAAAATAAAATTGCAACCCTGTTGTAGTTGCCATTTTACATAAAGTCATATTTTGACGTTAAATTGTTGAGAAAGGTAAATTTTAATTATATTTTACAATTTCTATTTAAATTATAAAGTTTTGTTACAGTTTTTTTGTTAAAAATGTATGCAGAAGGTGCGCCGATTCACAATAGCCATGCACAATAGTCATTTACAATAAATTGACTGAATCAGTCGCTCATATATCACTAGATTCTGCAATGGGTGCTCTCGTGCCCTTGTATATTTCGGTGTAGTATTTTTGCAATCTGCAATCTTGCAAGAGCAAGAGAATACCCCTACTATGCACACCGCAGCATTACTTTCGCCAAAATAATTGCTTGCTATGTTTGCAACAACAGTCTCGTCGCCATCATCATTTTCATCATTATCATCCTCGTTATTACTGTCATAAGGAAGACTATTTGCTTCAAATATGTCCTCATCTGGTTCTAGGTCAACAGAAATTTTAGTTTTTTTGAAAACCATTCTTTGCAAAATTTCTTTGGGCGTAATTTTTCCCTGCAAGAGTACATGACTGGCTTCTTCAATCTGACTTGATTTTTGCTCATATACGGTCTTTTTTTTTGAAGTACCATGGGATCCACCACTGCATATAAGAAGATCAAAATCTCTACTCTTATTAAACTCTTCATCAATAAGAGCTTCAACAAATTTGAAAAAATTTCCATTTTTTTGAATGATGCGGCCAATAACGCCGTTATAGGCCTCGACAGCTGATGTAGTCCGTGTTCTTGTTAAGAAAACCGGAAATACTTCGGGTGTCACCTTGAAAAACAACAACAAATTGCTTTTTTGATTTTGAAATCTTATAATTTTCCCTTTTACAGAATGTTTACAAGGTGGTGTATGCATTTTGTAAAAGGGAACTTACCTTTCGCAACCATTGCTTTTCATAATAAATCATGAATGGTGTAAATAATTCTTGCTTATTTGTATTCATCAATTCTTCTTTTATGTTCCCAAAAACCGCATTTATTTGTGTAGCTGGTAACAGAGGTAGAGCAAGGATTTTATGGTATATCGTAGAGGCATTTTGATTGCTTCTTATTGAAGAAGCCAATTGTTTCCACTTATATGAAATATTTTTCCTTATTGCTTGGCAATAATGAAACCAACAACCGTAGATTTCACCAACGGTGAGTTTATTTCTTATTGCCATTTGAAGACTGACTTCGAAATCAGTTAGAAAAATTTTGACGCTTAATTCAAATAAATTTTCATTAATCTATGAAAATATATCTTCATCGTTTTTTTGCGATTTTTTATCCATAAGTATAAAAAAGAATGAGAACGAGAGAACTTTATAATGTAAAATATCTATAATATCACATTTTTTATTTTATACCTTTCCGAAGTATTCAATATGAATTATTAAAAGCTGCTTAAAACATCCATTTGGAACAACTGAAAATGTTTCATCTACTATACGAGTATACCTATGTCTATTCATTTTCTTCAATTTTTGGCATAATTTTCTTTGAAGCAAATATGCAAAATGAACCGTTATTCCCTTGGATGCAAGCAATAAAAAATTGATGTTTCGGATCTCCATGCTTCGTTAAACCAAAGTTCGTATAAATGGATTCCAACTGAAATGCCTCTACTACTTCTTGCGCACATTTCGGAGATTTCACAAATGTCTTTGCTACTAATAATTGTAAACCTCTTTGCATCTTGTGAAAATCTAAATGTTGAGATTGCTCTTGGTTTCTGCAATAATATCGCATTTAATTAAATTTAGATATTATTAAACTAAATAAATATACGTCTCACATTGCACAAACATCGTAGAAACTTCTTTTGATTGTACTTAGCGCATTCATATCACTCAAAACTGAGGACGAATTCAAACATTCACTTTTAATTTTACTTACACACTTTAATTCATTTGCCAGGTTTTCCGACTCACTATGATTATTTTCAATGACATAATACGTCATTCACTAATTCAACCTTTGCCTTGCATTTTTATACTCTCGCAACAAAGTTGCTAAAGAGAGTATTATAGTTTTGTTCACATAACGGTTGTTTGTAAGTCCTAAAACTAAAAGAGTCAGATATAGGGTTATATATACCAAAGTGATCAGGGTGACGAGTAGAGTTGAAATCCGGATGTCTGTCTGTCCGTCCGTCCGTCTGTCCGTCCGTCCGTCTGTCCGTCCGTCCGTGCAAGCTGTAACTTGAGTAAAAATTGAGATATCATGATGAAACTTGGTACACGTATTTCTTGGCTCCATAAGAAGGTTAAGTTCGAAGATGGGCAAAATCGGCCCACTGCCACGCCCACAAGATGGCGGAAACCGAAAACCTATAAAGTGTCATAACTAAGCCATAAATAAAGATATTAAAATGAAATTTGGCACAAAGGATCGCATTAGGGAGGAGCATAGGAGTAATTTTTTTGGAAAAGTGGGCGTGGCCCCGCCCCCTACAAATTTTTTTGTACATATCTCGGAAACTACTATAGCTATGTCAACCAAACTCTAAAGAGTCAATTCCTTCAGGCATTTCCATATACAGTTCAAAAATGGAAGAAATCGGATAATAACCACGCCAACCTCCCATACAAAGGTTATGTTGAAAATCACTAAAAGTGCGTTAACCGACTAACAAAAAACGTCAGAAACACTAAATTTTACGGAAGAAATGGCAGAAGGAAGCTGCACCCAGTCTTTTTTTTTAAATTGAAAATGGGCGTGGCGTCGCCCACTTATGGACCAAAAACCATATCTCAGGAACTACTCGACCGATTTAAATGAAATTCGGTATATAATATTTTCTTAGCACCCTGATGACATGTACGAAATATGGGTGAAATCGGTTCACAACCACGCCATCTTCCAATATAACGCTATTTTGAATTCGATCTGATGCCGTCTCTGTATAATATATACATTAGGAACCAATGATGATAGCGGAATAAAACTTTATACAAATACGGTATTTAAGCTGAGGTATCCCTTGTGGAAAAATTGTCGTGATCGGACTATAACTTCACAACTTCAAGGTCCCTGATATCGAACACGAAGAACTCAGTGCCTAACCTAATTTTTCACCAAAAATATAGGTAAATCTCTGAGATATTTTCATGTAATTCAGAGGGCATCATTTTTATACTCTTGCAATCTAGTTGCTAATAACGGTATATATCGTCAGATATATGGTTACATATACCAAAGTGATCAGGGTGACGAGTAGAGTTGAAATCCGGATGTCTGTCTATCCGTCCCTGCAAGCTGTAACTTGAGTAAAAATTGTGATATCTTGATGAAACTTGGTACACGTATTTGGTGGCACCATAAGAAGGTCAAGTTCGAAAATGGGCGAAATCGGAGCACTGCCACGCCCACAAAATGGCGATAACCAAAAACTTATAAAGAGCTATAACTAAGCCATAAATAAAGATATGAAAATAAAATTTGGTGCAAAGGATCGCACTAGGAAGGGTCATATTTGGATGTATTTTTTTTGGAAAAGTGGGCATGGTCCCGTCCCTACTAAGTTGTTTGCAAATATCTCGTAAACTACTGAAGCTATATTAATGAAACTTTCAGAAGTAATTTCTTGAAGGTGCTATCTTAAAACGGAGGAAATCGGATTATAACCACGCCCACCTGCCATACAAATGTTATGTTGAAATCTACTAAAAATGCTTTAATTTAGTAAGGAAATACGCAATAAACCTTAAATTTCATGGCAAAGATGACACAGAGGGATTATATTCAAATTTAAAATGGGCGTGTCTCTGCCACTTAAGGGTCTAAAACCATATCTCAGAAACTAATCGACCAAATTCAGCGAAATTCGGTTCGAACCATTTCCGTAGCATCTATGGTTCGAAATTGGGCGAAATATATTCACAACGACGCCTACTTCCCATATGCCACAATTTTGAAGTCCATCTGATTCGTTCACGTTATAGTATATGAGTTCAACACCAGTGAAGATAACGGACCAAAACTTTGCACAAATACTGTATTTCTAGTGTAGCATAGCTCGAATAAAAATCACCGAGATCAGACCATTTTATTGAAAATATCGGTAAATATCTCAGATATTCTAAACATATTCATAGGAGATGTGTTCCTTCCAACAGTGTTCGCCTGTGCCAAAAATGGGCAAAATCAAGCCAATATTTCTTCTTGCCTCTTATTTGATTTTCACAATTCTAGTGGACTTTGTGCCGAATATATTGGTCAAATTTTGAATAACCTTAATAAATTTGCATGGAAATATGTTCATACTTTAGTCAACGTGTTGGCCCCCATATACATATGTAATAACACGATTTCTGCCTTTTCTTTTTACTTTACGACGAATATATTGCGTATTTCCTAAGATATCTTTAAAATATTATAAGAATATATTATACATTAAATTTTTTAGGCGCATGTAAACTATATTTGAAAATCAGTAAGAAATACTAACGTAAATTAATAGTAGTCTAGTATCAAAGGCACGCAATTAGAAAACCTGCTTTTCAGATGGACCAAATGCGACGCTTAAATGTTAAACTGAGCTAAACTTCAACCTCAGTCAAATTGTAATTATTATTAATTGTTTTAATTTTGTTTTTGCGAAAAAATCGCGATTTACAAAGCACCATAGATAGCTTATGGAAGGTTTAGGTATTAAGACACAGATGTTTACATAGACGTAATAATTTACAATATTTAGCATACATATATATTTAATGGGAATTAGTATTTATTCTTTAAAATTGTTTTCAATGTATTTGGCTACAAATCCCCTTACTCAAATGTTATTGAATAATTTTTAAAACAAAAATGGCTTACCTACCTATGTCTATTCACAACAACTCAAACTTTCAACCTTGATATATGGTATACTTAAAAATTGTTTTCACAAATTTTCTACCTAGCTTAGCCTTCACGAGCGAACATTTACGGAAGATGAACTCCTTTGTTTCAGAAAGCATTAAAAAATGCAATTTACGTAGTAGTTTTCCATGTAAATACTTTCAAGGCTATTAAGCAAATTACTAATTTCTAAGATATATATATTTGTATGTACTATATATGTATAATATATATATATTATTATGCTAGATGTTTATACTTTCAGTTACACTATATAACTTGAGTAGTGAAGTCTACATTTTTAGCTGAAATTTTAATTAATTAAGTGAAAATTTACCATAGTAGTGTTAGCATCATCAATGATATCAATAAAATAAAATATACTACGAAACTATATCAACATCCACTTGAAAAGAAGACTGAAGGAAGACCAGCAAGTTACCCTAAAAAGAGAACACAGGAGTCATTCGGAAGAAAAATCAGAAAGTATTTAAACACTTATTTTAATAGATTAAGATTAAATTATTTATTTTCTTTAGTAAGATTTAATTTTAAGAAATTATGCCTAGATTAAATAAAAGATCTGTTGTACAAAGTCGACTTGAAAATAGAAGACGTATGCAGATTCTTCGGGCTAACTCATTATATAGAGTTAGTGAGCAATCACATAATACTCAAAGCCATGCTAATCGCAGATTAGATCCAGAAGTCCGCCTGTCAGAACAAAGTATCAATACAGTTCAACATAGGACAAGGCGACAAAATCAAGAGTTTCGGTCTGCTGAGCAAAGTATAAATACTGTTCAGCAAAGGTCTCGGCGGGAAGATCCCGGAATAAGGTTAGCTGAACAAATCATAGATACCAATCAGCATAGAACCCGGCGACAAAATCCTCAATTTCGCTCTGAAGAGCAAAGTAGGAATACCCGAGAACATAGGTCACGGCGGGAGAACCCCGACGTTAGGTCTGCTGAGCAAAGTATAAATACTGTTCAGCATAGGTCTCGGCGGGAAAATCCCGAAATAAGGTCAGCTGAACAAATCATAGATACCATTCAGCATAGAACCCGGCGACAAAATCCTCAATTTCGCTCTGAAGAGCAAAGTAGGAATACCCGAGAACATAGGTCTCGGCGGGAAAACCCAGAGCTTAGGTCTGCTGAGCAAAGTATAAATACTGTTCAGCATAGGTCTCGGCGGGAAAACCCAGAGCTTAGGTCTGCTGAGCAAAGTATAAATACTGTTCAGCATAGGTCTCGGCGGGAAAATCCCGAAATAAGGTCAGCTGAACAAGTCATAGATACCATTCAGCATAGAACCCGGCGACAAAATCCTCAATTTCGCTCTGAAGAGCAAAGTAGGAATACCCGAGAACATAGGTCCCGGCGGGAGAACCCAGATCTTCGGTCTGCTGAGCAAAGTAGAAATTCAAGGCAACATAGAATTAGACGCCAAAACCCTATTATTCGGTCAAATGAGCAGTCTCATAATACCATAGTACACCGAGAACTTAGAAGAAATCCTAACTATAGACATTTAGAGCGCATACGTGATCAAACACAAAGAGAACGTTCGAGAAGAAATCCTGAAACAAGGAGAGAGGAACGTTATAGAGAAACGCAACGACGACAGCTTATCAGGAGTGGTGCAAGGGAACAAATTTTAAATCAGAGACGTCAACAACAAAATCAGGTCCGTATTCATAGAGAAAACTTGGCATATAGGCAAATTCAAAACGAAAGGCAGTCCCAACGAAATCTCTGATATTTTTGCAAATGGTGGCATTTCAAGAGATTTTCGAAGCATTTATTTTGAAAATATAAAGAAAGGTCCCACCGAAATATGTATTTGCTGTGGGGGATTATGGTTTCCACATCAAGTACGCAAGTTAAATTTTCGGAACTATAACTCAAGTTCACCCAGATGCTTCATCTGCTTTCTTTTTAAAGCAAAAGTTTCCTTCTGAAGATGGAAACTACAACTTTTGCTTAAGTTGCAAAAATGGGATTACCAAAAATAACATACCAAAAATATGTTTGTTAAATGGTCTAGACTTTCCGGATATACCAGATTGTTTAAAAAATTTAACCCCTATTGAAGAAAGGCTAATAATGCCTCGATTGCCTTTTATGACCATTCGTCCTTTGGGATATCAAGGCCAAAGTTCGATTAAAGGTGCCGTTGTCAATATACCTATTTCTGTTAATAATGTTGTGACATCTCTACCGAGGACTTTTGATCAAACTCATGTGATACAAATTCACTTAAGAAGACGTATGGAATACAATCATGATTATATGACTGATACCATACGGCCTGCGAAGGTTGTGGAAGCTTTGCGATTCTTAGTGAATACTCCTCTGTATCGTGAGCATAATATACACATAAATGAGAATTGGATTTCAGGCTTTAATAACCAAGAAGAAGTTCCCTTTGTTGCATCTGCTGAAGATGATAGATTGGTTCAATCTCTTTATGAGGAACAGACTTCCCATAATAATCACTCAGACATTCCCATAGCACCTGTACCTGCAGAACTAAACCCAGGTGGTCAAGAGACTCTTTTAGACAATATTCCTGTAGAAAACATGGAATATAACCGTTTAGTTATAGCGCCAGGGGAAGGTCAAAGGCCAATTGACATGGTTCAAGATAATAATTCGGAAGAATTGTCATTTGGAACAATATACGTTGGGCAGAAACGTACATGCTCTGAAACATATAGTAAGATAGTACGTTCCGAAATTCGCCGCTTTGACCGCAGAGCGTGTACCATTCCAAAGTTGTTCTACGACTATAAAAAATTAGAATTACTGCAAATTAAGAATAGTACATCCATTTGCCTTCGAAAGTTTTCTGGTCCTAACCGTGTTACGGCGCAAAATGTATTAAATGAAAACTTTGTTCAAAACTTGATTCAACATGATGACGGTTACAAAGTTTTGAAAGGTGTTAGATCCTCTCCTGCTCACTGGGAAGCTGAGAAAAAAAAAGCAATTGCAATGATTCGCCAATTTGGGCTTCCAACCTTTTTCATAACTCTATCGTCTGCTGAATCTCAGTGGGTTGAGCTGTTGGTTATTCTGTCGAAAACTGTTGATTCAAAAGATATTTCACAAGAAGAAGCCAACATTTTATCAACCCAAGATAGATATCGCTTAATCCGCTCAGATGCGGTTACTTGTGCTAGATATTTTGATTACCGTTACCGGCAAATCCTTAAACTTTTTAAAGATAATACCGGCATTTTTGGAACACATTTTGTAAAAAACTATTACTGGAGAGTAGAGTTTCAACAGAGAGGTTCTCCGCATATACATGGCATGTATTGGCTTAATAATGCTCCCAAGATCAACCTTCAAAATCCTGAGACATTCTCCGAAGTCATTGATTTCATTGACACTTATGTTTCAACAGATGGTTCAGTAAGCCACTTGGAACATTATTTAGATTATCAAAAGCATAATCACAGTCGGTCGTGTACTAGAGAAATAAGAGGACAACAATTTTGTCGGTTTGGTATACCATATCCACCAATGCCTTGCACACAAATATTGCTTCCTTTTCCAGACACAACCCAAGATTTGGAAAGGCATAAGGGAAACTTTTCTAGAATTCAAAATATTTTAAATTCAACTCTGACTACAGAAGATATATCGAATTTAGATAATTTTGAATATTTCTTGAGCGATAATAGAATAAACATGTCTTTTGATGACTATTTGCTAGCTCTGAGATCAAGCTTATCGAAACCTAAAATTTTTCTGAAAAGAAAAATTAAAGATCGATTTATAAATGCTTATAATCCTCTTATTTTGGAACTCCATAGGGCTAATATGGATATCCAATATATACTGGATGCATATGCTTGCTGTTCCTATATAATTAATTATATTAACAAATCGAACAGAGGAATTTCTAGGCTCTTAAATGAAGCTATATCAGAAGTAAATGCCGGAAATTATACAATAAAGCAAAAACTTCAACATATAGGTCATAAATTTATATCAGGCACGGAAATATCTGCACAAGAAGCTGTTTATTGCTGCATTGGGCTTCATCTTTCGGAAGCTAGTAATGGAGAAATATTTATAAATACCTCACGACCGGAGGAACGTGTTCGAATGGTAAAACCTAGGGCGGAACTTCAGAACCTTCCTTCAGACTCTACTGAAATATTTGTAGCTGGTATTTTAGACCGTTATGTGCAGCGGCCCGATCAGTTAGAAACTGTTTGCTTAGCAGATTTTGCATCTATGTTTAAATTTGTGAAATCCAATAGAATAGTGCAAGACAGTGATCATGAAGAAGAAGAGAGGGAAGATAATAACGTACCAGATATTGGGGTACCCATTGCACTAAGAGACGGTAGCGGTTTTGTTAAAAAACGTACCAAACCAATTATTATTCGGTACAGAAGGTTTAGTCCTGATGTGACCAAAGATGAGTATTTCCGCGAAATGGTAATGCTTTTCTATCCATGGCGGAATGAACAGCAAGATCTTATTGAAAATGATAATGAGCTAACTTGTATAACTCACCGTATTTTAATTGAGGGAAATCGAAAAAAATATGATGTTTTTGATCAAAGAGAACTGGAAAATGTCTTAGAAAGTCTTTATAATGAGACAGACCTAGAAGAAGCTGTGCAAAATGAACTACCTGTTGTGGAAAATGAGTTTCGGGTGTTAGCACTTCCAGAAATAAGCCCTAATATTAATTTGCTGGATTTGCATGGCGAACATACAACAGATAATGGTACTGAATCTGATTGCAATATTAGGCTTATTAAACTACCCCCTTTAATTTCGGTTGAGGAACTATTTTCTCTAGTTCAAGGTTTAAATATTAAGCAAAGAACATACTTGACTCATTTGATGCATCAGATTAAAACAAATCGACCATTTTATGAATTCATTGGGGGCGGAGCAGGTGTTGGAAAAAGTCGTTTGATATCTGCAATATATCAAGCTCTTAACCATCGCTTCAATTCTACACCTGGATCCAACCCAAGTTCTTTAAAAGTTCTCCTTTGTGCACCTACGGGTAAAGCAGCATTCGGGATAGGTGGACTGACACTTCACTCAATATTTTCTCTTCCTGTAAATCAGCTGAATAGAGAGTTGAGGCCCCTAAGCAGTGACATAGTTAACTCTTTGTATTCCAAACTTGCTGACTTAAAACTAATCATAATTGATGAAATATCAATGGTGGGCGCTCGAATGTTTAGCTATGTTGATGCTAGGCTTAAACAAATTTTTAAAACAAACAACCCATTCGGTGGCATACCGATTATAGTGTTTGGAGATTTGAAGCAACTCTCACCTGTTGGAGATAGGTGGATATTTTCTTCTAACCCTAATGATGCTTACAGCACTTTAGTTGGTTCTCCTTTGTGGGACTTGTTCAAATATTTTGAATTAACAGAAATAATGAGACAAAGGGACGATCAAGCTTTTGCTATTGCGTTAAACCATATGGCATCTGGCACTATGACAAATGATGATATATCATTAATTCAAACTCGGGTAGTTAATTCTGAAGAAGTCCCCGATGATGCGATCCATTTATTTTGGTCAAACGAAGAGACAAATAATTTCAATGCCCTTAAGCTCAGTCGAATTACAACTGAAGCTATTTCTTCAACTGCCAAAGACTCTGTAAGAGGAATGGGTATAGGTGATCAACAAGAGAATATTTTGGAAAGAGTTCAACTTTTCAAAACTTCTGAAACACAGGGACTTCCTTATGAGTTGACACTAAAAACCACTGCAAAATACATGATTACAGTGAATATAAACACATGTGATGGTTTAGTTAATGGGGCAACTGGAGAACTAATGCAAATTGATTATCCAGTAATTCTTTGGATTAAATTCTTTGAACCTTCTGTTGGTTTGATAGCACGATCCAAAAAGCCTCATTCTCTAGAAAGTTCTTGGACCCCAATTGAAAAAGTTGTTAGATCTTTTCAATATAAAAGAAATGAGCAAATTACAATTGAAAGAAATCAGTTTCCAGTTGTTCCAGCTGAGGGAATAACTATTCACAAAAGTCAGGGTGCTACATATAATAAAGTTGTCGTTCATACTCGACCCAGAATGCCTAGAGCTTCGATATATGTCGCTTGCAGTCGAGCTACTACGGCAGTAGGTCTTTTTATTGTCGGAAATTTTATTCCTCCTAATAAATTTTCCGAATCGGATCCAGTATTTAGGGAAATGATGGAATTGAGCACATCTAAAGCCCTGATTACAAGTTTCAATTTTATGATTTCTCGATCATCAGCACTTCAGATTTTATTTCATAATGTTCAGAGTCTCCACGCTCACATTAACGATATAAAAGGCGACTGTCTGCTGCTATCTTCAGATATTTTATGCTTCGTAGAAACCTGGAGCATTCCTGATGAACATTTTGAGATACCAGGATTTACTCTTATAAACGAGCTGAGGATAGATAGCACTGAGACAAGCAACCGAAATAAGCGGGGCCTTATAATTTATGCAAAACATAGTGTTGCCAGCTCTATAGAACCGAAGATTATAAAGAAAATTTATTCAGGCCGCAAAGTTTTAGAAGCAGTTTTGTTTAAATGTTTCAACAACAATATTCTGGTTCTTTACAGAAACTCAGCTTTTCCCCTCAGGCTTTTAATTGCAGAACTTCAAGAAATTCTTACTACAGAGTTGTGCAATCAAAATGTCTTAATTGTTGGAGATTTTAACATTTGTTTGAAGTCTACAGGGTCTACAATAAAAAATCTTCTTCAAGATAAAAACTTTAGTTCCCTGCTTAGTGTAGAATATTCAACTACACCTGTGGGGACGCAAATTGACTGGGCATTTTCAAACATGGATCATTCTCATGTTGATGCTATCACTTATGAGACAGTGCATAGCTATCATGATGGTATTTGTGTCTCTATTTCGGACTAAGGCTATGTACAATAGTATCTTTTTCACACATAAGGGCATTAGAATAGGTTAAAAATATGACATTATGAATTAATAAATAAATATTTAAACTAAGAAATTTTAAATCATTTGTGTAATTTGTTAATATTTAAGAATTTGTATAAATATAAGGTAGAATTAAAATAATTTAATAAATCTTTCAAAATTGTAATATTATATAATAAAATATACATTATTATATATTAAGAGAAATGCAGTTTTTTGAAAAAAAAAATATTGTTTTAAATAAAATATATTATTTGTTAATATATAAGAATTTGTATAAATATAAAGTAGAAGTAAATATTTTAATAATAAATGAAATGTACGTAGGATACATTTTGCTATTTGTAAAAACATATCTTTAGAATTTAAAAATATAACATTTAATTATTAAAATATATAATACTTATTACTTCTAAGTCAAACTTGTATAATCTTATTCATGTAAGAAATAAAATGTGCATTAACTTCGAAAAACGATTGTTTTTTTACATAGTCCTCAATACAGTTAAAATAAATGAAAATACAATTCAATACTCAAAGTACACAAATTGATATAATCTAATTAATTTTACAGCAAAATAAAAAAATATGTAAATGACGGATAATGAAATCTCAATTATCACTTTATCATGCGAGAGTATAAAATGTTCGGTGACACCCGAACTTAGCCCTTCCTTACTTGTTATTTTTTCACTTCTTATATACGTTTGTGGAGTTTTATTTTAGGTGCCTTTCTGAGAGGCTCGAAGGACCATTTGCTTGTTGGAGTTAGTTTCACTATGTATTTTGCGGGGTATACTTACTTTACCTTTAATTAGATATCCCTTTGTGTTTTAAGTTAAATGAAAGATTTCCCAATTTTAGTGGATAAAAATGTAACAATTTATATATAGGTATGTATTTCCCTTTGTGGGCGAAACTTCAATATTTTTATAATACAAATTCCAAGATATTCAAGATATTTACAATTCTTTATTTTTTTTTATTACACTGTTCACTATTCACTACTGATGCTCTTGATGCTCCTGCACACACACACACACGCGATCGGATGGAGAATCCAAATTTGGACTAGCACTTTAAACTATTATAAATTGGCGGATCGACGTGAACGAGTTGGCGACGTATATTCTCGATACGGGCGTAAAAAGCGAATTGGGGGCACCCCGATCTAACCAATCCTTTTTGAGGCTCAGTGAATAAAGGCCTAACGAACTAACGCCAAAAAAAAAAGAAATAGTGCCTAAAAATTGCATATAGGAATTAGGCGGTTGTTCATAATGAAAGAATGCCTAACATTTTAGGAATTTCTTCATTAAAATTGTTAGGTAATTAATTCTTCATAATGAAAGAAAGCCTAACAATCAAAAATGAAGAAACGCCTAATTAGGTATTTATTCATTTTTGATTGTTAGGCTTTCTTTCATTAATGTTAGGCGATTTTTCATTTTGCTGAAAGTGTGATTTTTATTACTAGTATGAAGACTGACGGTTGTACTTACGGTTAGACAAATGTTTTAGCATTTTGTTATCAGTTGTCATTCGGTAAACTTCTATCAATACGAGCAAGTCATTCATAAGTGTTGGACATTGAAATTTATATTATAGTTAAAAATGGATTACGAAATAATTTCTGGCAAGAGGATTAATTCAAAATTGCTTTATGTAATATCAGAAAAGCAATAGTATAAATTTAAAACATTAATAAGAAATAAGAAGTATTATGTATGCATAAATAAACAAGTAAGGAAGGGCTAAGTTCGGGTGTCACCGAACATTTTATACTCTCGCATGATAAAGTGATAATTGAGATTTCATTATCCGTCATTTACATATTTTTTTATTTTGCTGTAAAATTAATTAGATTATATCAATTTGTGTACTTTGAGTATTGAATTGTATTTTCATTTATTTTAACTGTATTGAGGACTATGTAAAAAAACAATCGTTTTTCGAAGTTAATGCACATTTTATTTCTTACATGAATAAGATTATACAAGTTTGACTTAGAAGTAATAAGTATTATATATTTTAATAATTAAATGTTATATTTTTAAATTCTAAAGATATGTTTTTACAAATAGCAAAATGTATCCTACGTACATTTCATTTATTATTAAAATATTTACTTCTACTTTATATTTATACAAATTCTTATATATTAACAAATAATATATTTTATTTAAAACAATATTTTTTTTTTCAAAAAACTGCATTTCTCTTAATATATAATAATGTATATTTTATTATATAATATTACAATTTTGAAAGATTTATTAAATTATTTTAATTCTACCTTATATTTATACAAATTCTTAAATATTAACAAATTACACAAATGATTTAAAATTTCTTAGTTTAAATATTTATTTATTAATTCATAATGTCATATTTTTAACCTATTCTAATGCCCTTATGTGTGAAAAAGATACTATTGTACATAGCCTTAGTCCGAAATAGAGACACAAATACCATCATGATAGCTATGCACTGTCTCATAAGTGATAGCATCAACATGAGAATGATCCATGTTTGAAAATGCCCAGTCAATTTGCGTCCCCACAGGTGTAGTTGAATATTCTACACTAAGCAGGGAACTAAAGTTTTTATCTTGAAGAAGATTTTTTATTGTAGACCCTGTAGACTTCAAACAAATGTTAAAATCTCCAACAATTAAGACATTTTGATTGCACAACTCTGTAGTAAGAATTTCTTGAAGTTCTGCAATTAAAAGCCTGAGGGGAAAAGCTGAGTTTCTGTAAAGAACCAGAATATTGTTGTTGAAACATTTAAACAAAACTGCTTCTAAAACTTTGCGGCCTGAATAAATTTTCTTTATAATCTTCGGTTCTATAGAGCTGGCAACACTATGTTTTGCATAAATTATAAGGCCCCGCTTATTTCGGTTGCTTGTCTCAGTGCTATCTATCCTCAGCTCGTTTATAAGAGTAAATCCTGGTATCTCAAAATGTTCATCAGGAATGCTCCAGGTTTCTACGAAGCATAAAATATCTGAAGATAGCAGCAGACAGTCGCCTTTTATATCGTTAATGTGAGCGTGGAGACTCTGAACATTATGAAATAAAATCTGAAGTGCTGATGATCGAGAAATCATAAAATTGAAACTTGTAATCAGGGCTTTAGATGTGCTCAATTCCATCATTTCCCTAAATACTGGATCCGATTCGGAAAATTTATTAGGAGGAATAAAATTTCCGACAATAAAAAGACCTACTGCCGTAGTAGCTCGACTGCAAGCGACATATATCGAAGCTCTAGGCATTCTGGGTCGAGTATGAACGACAACTTTATTATATGTAGCACCCTGACTTTTGTGAATAGTTATTCCCTCAGCTGGAACAACTGGAAACTGATTTCTTTCAATTGTAATTTGCTCATTTCTTTTATATTGAAAAGATCTAACAACTTTTTCAATTGGGGTCCAAGAACTTTCTAGAGGATGAGGCTTTTTGGATCGTGCTATCAAACCAACAGAAGGTTCAAAGAATTTAATCCAAAGAATTACTGGATAATCAATTTGCATTAGTTCTCCAGTTGCCCCATTAACTAAACCATCACATGTGTTTATATTCACTGTAATCATGTATTTTGCAGTGGTTTTTAGTGTCAACTCATAAGGAAGTCCCTGTGTTTCAGAAGTTTTGAAAAGTTGAACTCTTTCCAAAATATTCTCTTGTTGATCACCTATACCCATTCCTCTTACAGAGTCTTTGGCAGTTGAAGAAATAGCTTCAGTTGTAATTCGACTGAGCTTAAGGGCATTGAAATTATTTGTCTCTTCGTTTGACCAAAATAAATGGATCGCATCATCGGGGACTTCTTCAGAATTAACTACCCGAGTTTGAATTAATGATATATCATCATTTGTCATAGTGCCAGATGCCATATGGTTTAACGCAATAGCAAAAGCTTGATCGTCCCTTTGTCTCATTATTTCTGTTAATTCAAAATATTTGAACAAGTCCCACAAAGGAGAACCAACTAAAGTGCTGTAAGCATCAT
Source organism: Bactrocera dorsalis (assembly GCF_023373825.1). Taxonomy (NCBI): domain Eukaryota; kingdom Metazoa; phylum Arthropoda; class Insecta; order Diptera; family Tephritidae; genus Bactrocera; species Bactrocera dorsalis. The sequence goes on from NC_064303.1 coordinate 60,736,624, forward strand.
TAGGGTTAGAAGAAAATATCCACCTATCTCCAACAGGTGAGAGTTGCTTCAAATCTCCAAACACTATAATCGGTATGCCACCGAATGGGTTGTTTGTTTTAAAAATTTGTTTAAGCCTAGCATCAACATAGCTAAACATTCGAGCGCCCACCATTGATATTTCATCAATTATGATTAGTTTTAAGTCAGCAAGTTTGGAATACAAAGAGTTAACTATGTCACTGCTTAGGGGCCTCAACTCTCTATTCAGCTGATTTACAGGAAGAGAAAATATTGAGTGAAGTGTCAGTCCACCTATCCCGAATGCTGCTTTACCCGTAGGTGCACAAAGGAGAACTTTTAAAGAACTTGGGTTGGATCCAGGTGTAGAATTGAAGCGATGGTTAAGAGCTTGATATATTGCAGATATCAAACGACTTTTTCCAACACCTGCTCCGCCCCCAATGAATTCATAAAATGGTCGATTTGTTTTAATCTGATGCATCAAATGAGTCAAGTATGTTCTTTGCTTAATATTTAAACCTTGAACTAGAGAAAATAGTTCCTCAACCGAAATTAAAGGGGGTAGTTTAATAAGCCTAATATTGCAATCAGATTCAGTACCATTATCTGTTGTATGTTCGCCATGCAAATCCAGCAAATTAATATTAGGGCTTATTTCTGGAAGTGCTAACACCCGAAACTCATTTTCCACAACAGGTAGTTCATTTTGCACAGCTTCTTCTAGGTCTGTCTCATTATAAAGACTTTCTAAGACATTTTCCAGTTCTCTTTGATCAAAAACATCATATTTTTTTCGATTTCCCTCAATTAAAATACGGTGAGTTATACAAGTTAGCTCATTATCATTTTCAATAAGATCTTGCTGTTCATTCCGCCATGGATAGAAAAGCATTACCATTTCGCGGAAATACTCATCTTTGGTCACATCAGGACTAAACCTTCTGTACCGAATAATAATTGGTTTGGTACGTTTTTTAACAAAACCGCTACCGTCTCTTAGTGCAATGGGTACCCCAATATCTGGTACGTTATTATCTTCCCTCTCTTCTTCTTCATGATCACTGTCTTGCACTATTCTATTGGATTTCACAAATTTAAACATAGATGCAAAATCTGCTAAGCAAACAGTTTCTAACTGATCGGGCCGCTGCACATAACGGTCTAAAATACCAGCTACAAATATTTCAGTAGAGTCTGAAGGAAGGTTCTGAAGTTCCGCCCTAGGTTTTACCATTCGAACACGTTCCTCCGGTCGTGAGGTATTTATAAATATTTCTCCATTACTAGCTTCCGAAAGATGAAGCCCAATGCAGCAATAAACAGCTTCTTGTGCAGATATTTCCGTGCCTGATATAAATTTATGACCTATATGTTGAAGTTTTTGCTTTATTGTATAATTTCCGGCATTTACTTCTGATATAGCTTCATTTAAGAGCCTAGAAATTCCTCTGTTCGATTTGTTAATATAATTAATTATATAGGAACAGCAAGCATATGCATCCAGTATATATTGGATATCTATATTAGCCCTATGGAGTTCCAAAATAAGAGGGTTATAAGCATTTATAAATCGATCTTTAATTTTTCTTTTCAGAAAAATTTTAGGTTTCGATAAGCTTGATCTCAGAGCTAGCAAATAGTCATCAAAAGACATGTTTATTCTATTATCGCTCAAGAAATATTCAAAATTATCTAAATTCGATATATCTTCTGTAGTCAGAGTTGAATTTAAAACATTTTGAATTCTAGAAAAGTTTTCCTTATGCCTTTCCAAATCTTGGGTTGTGTCTGGAAAAGGAAGCAATATTTGTGTGCAAGGCATTGGTGGATATGGTATACCAAAACGACAAAATTGTTGTCCTCTTATTTCTCTAGTACACGACCGACTGTGATTATGCTTTTGATAATCTAAATAATGTTCCAAGTGGCTTACTGAACCATCTGTTGAAACATAAGTGTCAATGAAATCAATGACTTCGGAGAATGTCTCAGGATTTTGAAGGTTGATCTTGGGAGCATTATTAAGCCAATACATGCCATGTATATGCGGAGAACCTCTCTGTTGAAACTCTACTCTCCAGTAATAGTTTTTTACAAAATGTGTTCCAAAAATGCCGGTATTATCTTTAAAAAGTTTAAGGATTTGCCGGTAACGGTAATCAAAATATCTAGCACAAGTAACCGCATCTGAGCGGATTAAGCGATATCTATCTTGGGTTGATAAAATGTTGGCTTCTTCTTGTGAAATATCTTTTGAATCAACAGTTTTCGACAGAATAACCAACAGCTCAACCCACTGAGATTCAGCAGACGATAGAGTTATGAAAAAGGTTGGAAGCCCAAATTGGCGAATCATTGCAATTGCTTTTTTTTTCTCAGCTTCCCAGTGAGCAGGAGAGGATCTAACACCTTTCAAAACTTTGTAACCGTCATCATGTTGAATCAAGTTTTGAACAAAGTTTTCATTTAATACATTTTGCGCCGTAACACGGTTAGGACCAGAAAACTTTCGAAGGCAAATGGATGTACTATTCTTAATTTGCAGTAATTCTAATTTTTTATAGTCGTAGAACAACTTTGGAATGGTACACGCTCTGCGGTCAAAGCGGCGAATTTCGGAACGTACTATCTTACTATATGTTTCAGAGCATGTACGTTTCTGCCCAACGTATATTGTTCCAAATGACAATTCTTCCGAATTATTATCTTGAACCATGTCAATTGGCCTTTGACCTTCCCCTGGCGCTATAACTAAACGGTTATATTCCATGTTTTCTACAGGAATATTGTCTAAAAGAGTCTCTTGACCACCTGGGTTTAGTTCTGCAGGTACAGGTGCTATGGGAATGTCTGAGTGATTATTATGGGAAGTCTGTTCCTCATAAAGAGATTGAACCAATCTATCATCTTCAGCAGATGCAACAAAGGGAACTTCTTCTTGGTTATTAAAGCCTGAAATCCAATTCTCATTTATGTGTATATTATGCTCACGATACAGAGGAGTATTCACTAAGAATCGCAAAGCTTCCATAACCTTCGCAGGCCGTATGGTATCAGTCATATAATCATGATTGTATTCCATACGTCTTCTTAAGTGAATTTGTATCACATGAGTTTGATCAAAAGTCCTCGGTAGAGATGTCACAACATTATTAACAGAAATAGGTATATTGACAACGGCACCTTTAATCGAACTTTGGCCTTGATATCCCAAAGGACGAATGGTCATAAAAGGCAATCGAGGCATTATTAGCCTTTCTTCAATAGGGGTTAAATTTTTTAAACAATCTGGTATATCCGGAAAGTCTAGACCATTTAACAAACATATTTTTGGTATGTTATTTTTGGTAATCCCATTTTTGCAAGTTAAGCAAAAGTTGTAGTTTCCATCTTCAGAAGGAAACTTTTGCTTTAAAAAGAAAGCAGATGAAGCATCTGGGTGAACTTGAGTTATAGTTCCGAAATTTAACTTGCGTACTTGATGTGGAAACCATAATCCCCCACAGCAAATACATATTTCGGTGGGACCTTTCTTTATATTTTCAAAATAAATGCTTCGAAAATCTCTTGAAATGCCACCATTTGCAAAAATATCAGAGACATTATTTTCTCTGTTTAATATATTTCGTTGGGACTGCCTTTCGTTTTGAATTTGCCTATATGCCAAGTTTTCTCTATGAATACGGACCTGATTTTGTTGTTGACGTCTCTGATTTAAAATTTGTTCCCTTGCACCCCTCCTGATAAGCTGTCGTCGTTGCGTTTCTCTATAACGTTCCTCTCTCCTTGTTTCAGGATTTCTTCTCGAACGTTCTCTTTGTGTTTGATCACGTATGCGCTCTAAATGTCTATAGTTAGGATTTCTTCTAAGTTCTCGGTGTACTATGGTATTATGAGACTGCTCATTTGACCGAATAATAGGGTTTTGGCGTCTAATTCTATGTTGCCTTGAATTTCTACTTTGCTCAGCAGACCGAAGATCTGGGTTCTCCCGCCGGGACCTATGTTCTCGGGTATTCCTACTTTGCTCTTCAGAGCGAAATTGAGGATTTTGTCGCCGGGTTCTATGCTGAATGGTATCTATGACTTGTTCAGCTGACCTTATTTCGGGATTTTCCCGCCGAGACCTATGCTGAACAGTATTTATACTTTGCTCAGCAGACCTAAGCTCTGGGTTTTCCCGCCGAGACCTATGCTGAACAGTATTTATACTTTGCTCAGCAGACCTAAGCTCTGGGTTTTCCCGCCGAGACCTATGTTCTCGGGTATTCCTACTTTGCTCTTCAGAGCGAAATTGAGGATTTTGTCGCCGGGTTCTATGCTGAATGGTATCTATGATTTGTTCAGCTGACCTTATTTCGGGATTTTCCCGCCGAGACCTATGCTGAACAGTATTTATACTTTGCTCAGCAGACCTAAGCTCTGGGTTTTCCCGCCGAGACCTATGCTGAACAGTATTTATACTTTGCTCAGCAGACCTAACGTCGGGGTTCTCCCGCCGTGACCTATGTTCTCGGGTATTCCTACTTTGCTCTTCAGAGCGAAATTGAGGATTTTGTCGCCGGGTTCTATGCTGATTGGTATCTATGATTTGTTCAGCTAACCTTATTCCGGGATCTTCCCGCCGAGACCTTTGCTGAACAGTATTTATACTTTGCTCAGCAGACCGAAACTCTTGATTTTGTCGCCTTGTCCTATGTTGAACTGTATTGATACTTTGTTCTGACAGGCGGACTTCTGGATCTAATCTGCGATTAGCATGGCTTTGAGTATTATGTGATTGCTCACTAACTCTATATAATGAGTTAGCCCGAAGAATCTGCATACGTCTTCTATTTTCAAGTCGACTTTGTACAACAGATCTTTTATTTAATCTAGGCATAATTTCTTAAAATTAAATCTTACTAAAGAAAATAAATAATTTAATCTTAATCTATTAAAATAAGTGTTTAAATACTTTCTGATTTTTCTTCCGAATGACTCCTGTGTTCTCTTTTTAGGGTAACTTGCTGGTCTTCCTTCAGTCTTCTTTTCAAGTGGATGTTGATATAGTTTCGTAGTATATTTTATTTTATTGATATCATTGATGATGCTAACACTACTATGGTAAATTTTCACTTAATTAATTAAAATTTCAGCTAAAAATGTAGACTTCACTACTCAAGTTATATAGTGTAACTGAAAGTATAAACATCTAGCATAATAATATATATATATTATACATATATAGTACATACAAATATATATATCTTAGAAATTAGTAATTTGCTTAATAGCCTTGAAAGTATTTACATGGAAAACTACTACGTAAATTGCATTTTTTAATGCTTTCTGAAACAAAGGAGTTCATCTTCCGTAAATGTTCGCTCGTGAAGGCTAAGCTAGGTAGAAAATTTGTGAAAACAATTTTTAAGTATACCATATATCAAGGTTGAAAGTTTGAGTTGTTGTGAATAGACATAGGTAGGTAAGCCATTTTTGTTTTAAAAATTATTCAATAACATTTGAGTAAGGGGATTTGTAGCCAAATACATTGAAAACAATTTTAAAGAATAAATACTAATTCCCATTAAATATATATGTATGCTAAATATTGTAAATTATTACGTCTATGTAAACATCTGTGTCTTAATACCTAAACCTTCCATAAGCTATCTATGGTGCTTTGTAAATCGCGATTTTTTCGCAAAAACAAAATTAAAACAATTAATAATAATTACAATTTGACTGAGGTTGAAGTTTAGCTCAGTTTAACATTTAAGCGTCGCATTTGGTCCATCTGAAAAGCAGGTTTTCTAATTGCGTGCCTTTGATACTAGACTACTATTAATTTACGTTAGTATTTCTTACTGATTTTCAAATATAGTTTACATGCGCCTAAAAAATTTAATGTATAATATATTCTTATAATATTTTAAAGATATCTTAGGAAATACGCAATATATTCGTCGTAAAGTAAAAAGAAAAGGCAGAAATCGTGTTATTACATATGTATATGGGGGCCAACACGTTGACTAAAGTATGAACATATTTCCATGCAAATTTATTAAGGTTATTCAAAATTTGACCAATATATTCGGCACAAAGTCCACTAGAATTGTGAAAATCAAATAAGAGGCAAGAAGAAATATTGGCTTGATTTTGCCCATTTTTGGCACAGGCGAACACTGTTGGAAGGAACACATCTCCTATGAATATGTTTAGAATATCTGAGATATTTACCGATATTTTCAATAAAATGGTCTGATCTCGGTGATTTTTATTCGAGCTATGCTACACTAGAAATACAGTATTTGTGCAAAGTTTTGGTCCGTTATCTTCACTGGTGTTGAACTCATATACTATAACGTGAACGAATCAGATGGACTTCAAAATTGTGGCATATGGGAAGTAGGCGTCGTTGTGAATATATTTCGCCCAATTTCGAACCATAGATGCTACGGAAATGGTTCGAACCGAATTTCGCTGAATTTGGTCGATTAGTTTCTGAGATATGGTTTTAGACCCTTAAGTGGCAGAGACACGCCCATTTTAAATTTGAATATAATCCCTCTGTGTCATCTTTGCCATGAAATTTAAGGTTTATTGCGTATTTCCTTACTAAATTAAAGCATTTTTAGTAGATTTCAACATAACATTTGTATGGCAGGTGGGCGTGGTTATAATCCGATTTCCTCCGTTTTAAGATAGCACCTTCAAGAAATTACTTCTGAAAGTTTCATTAATATAGCTTCAGTAGTTTACGAGATATTTGCAAACAACTTAGTAGGGACGGGACCATGCCCACTTTTCCAAAAAAAATACATCCAAATATGACCCTTCCTAGTGCGATCCTTTGCACCAAATTTTATTTTCATATCTTTATTTATGGCTTAGTTATAGCTCTTTATAAGTTTTTGGTTATCGCCATTTTGTGGGCGTGGCAGTGCTCCGATTTCGCCCATTTTCGAACTTGACCTTCTTATGGTGCCACCAAATACGTGTACCAAGTTTCATCAAGATATCACAATTTTTACTCAAGTTACAGCTTGCAGGGACGGATAGACAGACATCCGGATTTCAACTCTACTCGTCACCCTGATCACTTTGGTATATGTAACCATATATCTGACGATATATACCGTTATTAGCAACTAGATTGCAAGAGTATAAAAATGATGCCCTCTGAATTACATGAAAATATCTCAGAGATTTACCTATATTTTTGGTGAAAAATTAGGTTAGGCACTGAGTTCTTCGTGTTCGATATCAGGGACCTTGAAGTTGTGAAGTTATAGTCCGATCACGACAATTTTTCCACAAGGGATACCTCAGCTTAAATACCGTATTTGTATAAAGTTTTATTCCGCTATCATCATTGGTTCCTAATGTATATATTATACAGAGACGGCATCAGATCGAATTCAAAATAGCGTTATATTGGAAGATGGCGTGGTTGTGAACCGATTTCACCCATATTTCGTACATGTCATCAGGGTGCTAAGAAAATATTATATACCGAATTTCATTTAAATCGGTCGAGTAGTTCCTGAGATATGGTTTTTGGTCCATAAGTGGGCGACGCCACGCCCATTTTCAATTTAAAAAAAAAGACTGGGTGCAGCTTCCTTCTGCCATTTCTTCCGTAAAATTTAGTGTTTCTGACGTTTTTTGTTAGTCGGTTAACGCACTTTTAGTGATTTTCAACATAACCTTTGTATGGGAGGTTGGCGTGGTTATTATCCGATTTCTTCCATTTTTGAACTGTATATGGAAATGCCTGAAGGAATTGACTCTATAGAGTTTGGTTGACATAGCTATAGTAATTTCCGAGATATGTACAAAAAACTTAGTAGGGGGCGGGGCCACGCCCACTTTTCCAAAAAAAATACTTCCAAATATGCTCCTCCCTAATGCGATCCTTTGTGCCAAATTTCATTTTAATATCTTTATTTATGGCTTAGTTATGACACTTTATAGGTTTTCGGTTTCCGCCATCTTGTGGGCGTGGCAGTGGGCCGATTTTGCCCATCTTCGAACTTAACCTTCTTATGGAGCCAAGAAATACGTGTACCAAGTTTCATCATGATATCTCAATTTTTACTCAAGTTACAGCTTGCACGGACGGACGGACAGACGGACGGACGGACAGACAGACATCCGGATTTCAACTCTACTCGTCACCCTGATCACTTTGGTATATATAACCCTATATCTGACTCTTTTAGTTTTAGGACTTACAAACAACCGTTATGTGAACAAAACTATAATACTCTCTTTAGCAACTTTGTTGCGAGAGTATAAAAATGAAATGAAATAAAAATTAAAAAGTGAAGAAAATTGCGGGCAGATATTAACAAATAGCATTCAACGGGCCCGTTGTAACATAAAACAAAGGTCAATAACCTCAACTCTGCGGAATACATAAACGGGCGCGATATAATACAAATTAGCTAACTAAAGAAACTAAAAACTAAAGCGCGGTACCAAAGTGAAGTGACAATAGAGTATAGAAACAATACTAAAAAGTGCTGTGAAAAGAAAACAAAAATATATAAAATACTCAATAGCATATAACTAGAGTGCAGTCCAGAAGAAATAACATCGAAAATACGTACATACATACATGCATACGTATTTAAGTGACAAAAACCCCAAAACATACGAAAGAGCAGACAAGGATTACCAGCAACGTGGGAAGAGAATGTCGGCTACTATACGAAGCAACTTTTGTTGCTAATTCTCGGGCGATTCCCTTTTGCTGTCGCCCATTACCTTCACACGAGCAACTTGTGTTGCACAGCTCTGTTCGAGTTTTTTTCTCATTCTCTTTCACTTTACTTTAACCCATTGTCGTTTCTTTTTCCTTATAGGTATTTGGGGCACTTTATCACATATATTAATCAGTTCTGTCAATTAAGAAATACATTTTATTTATAATTCAAAATTAAAACAAAGATTATATAACAGACCTTCACATATACAATATCACCCTTTTCACTATCCTCCATACATTTCATAATATCTTTAATTAATTAGATTTTTTCGTCATAATCCATTTTCTAAAATATTTATATTGTATTATGTATATCTGTATACATATTTGCAAATTACTTACCAAAAGATGAAATTAAATTTTTTAAATATATTCAAAATATTAATTTCAAAAAATTTTCGCAAATGCAACTATGTACTACGAAAGAAAGAACACGAATGCCGAAAAACGTAGCAACGAACTGTTACGAATAAGAACACAAAGCGTGTTGCTGAACACTGGAAATTCGGCGCGATTCTCCTCTCCTCGTCGCCCCCTCGCCTATAAACCAAGAGTTGCCGCAACAAAAGTTGCTTCGTGTAATAGCCGACAATACAAACTCAACACGGAAAACATCAAAGAAGAAATAAAAACCAAAAAGAGAAAAACGACAAAGAGAGTACACATAAGTATTGCACCAAAACCCTTGGCGGAGAAATAAGTGTGTTCTTTCCAATTAAATTTTTAATAAAATTATTTATGCGCATATGTATGTTTAATATACGGTTTAAGCTGTAATACGACGTACAGCTACTTAGAAATAACCCAACTGTATGTAAACAGGTACCGAAATAAATGAAAAAATTACGGTTACTGCAGGCCCGTAGCCAGCTTTTCATTTCGGGGGGGGCTGAAGTAAAAACATATATAAACTTTAAATTTTCTGTTTATTAAAAAAAAACAATATAAATTCATATACATATTACTTAAATGATTTGGTAGTTGTAACTTAAATAAGTAATATTTTTCTTTTCTTCTTCTTTGCCATATCATTAATTACTTCATCTGGATCTATTTTAATATCCCAGTGCACTGCAATAATAGCGAGTGCACTCAGCCGCTCATTGCCCATCACACTGCGTGGTAAAGTTTTTATTCTTTTTAAGGTTGAAAAAGTTCTTTCAAAGGAAGCGGTCGTCACCGGAAAAGTTGCTAAAATTGTAAGCACGTAGTGAATATTTTTAAAATACGTTACATCGCAATGTTGCAGTAATTTCAACACTTCTATGTTGGTTGGATCTATTGTTGATAAGCTGGCACACCACAATTGATACTCTGATTTTAATGCTGTCATTGATATTTGCTCCTCGAAGTAAATAGTTAAATTTTTTAATTCTTCGGCATTATCAATTGCAGCAAAACCTGGGAGTAGAATTTGAAATGACGAGAGTATATCCTCATTCACTAATAAACGTTCTGTCATGTTTTGAATCAGAGCATCAACGCATGAAATAAATATTGTAACTCTGAAGTGGCGTTCAGGGGTTGTGCAAGGTGGATTAGCACGAGTAGTTTGACGCGAAGTGTCAAAAAGATCTTTAGACATTTGTGATGCTGTTTGGAAAATATCGCTGAAAAAACCATCCGCTGTTTCTCTTATCTGGTGCAGAGTTCTTATTAATTCTTTGGCTCGGTTCATTGCTGATACAAAATCCAAAGATTTTTCTTGGAGTTGCACAGACAGTGGCAGCGTTAAGCTGAACAATTGCTCACAGACGAATAGACTAAGCAAAAAATCGCTTTTCTCTACCGCTGCTAAGAAGGCTGATGCTTTAGACGAAATGGACCATGTCTTACTCGAAATTATTTCCAAACTTAGTACAATGAATTTGAAAAGCTCCACAAAGGTTATAATGCTTTCATGCCTTTCTATAAACCTTGTTTCAAAAAGGCGAACAAGTCGTCTTTTTTTGCTTTCTGGTGCGTGCTTCTGTATAACGTCCTGGAAAGTTGTGTTTGCATTTGAATGGTTTCTAAATAAATTTTCTATTTCATTGACAATACCAAGGCAGTTCCATATTGAAGGTAATGACATAGTATTAGAAAGCGCAAGGTTCCATCGGTGACTAGCGCAATGAACATATCGTGCTTTTGGATACAGTTGTCTTATCCTGGTTTGCACTTCACTTAAATGCCCTGACATGTTTGCTGCTCCGTCATATCCTTGTCCAACCAACTTCGCCATATCAAGATGGAGATCTGTACAACGCTTAACCCATTTTCGGCCGCACCTAGATCCACCGCATTGATTTCATTTCAACTTTTTATTTTGATTATAATAAAAAAACACTCGATGCTTAACATTTTTTGAGATTGTTACATTGAGCCGTTTAGCCACGGATTCAGAAAGTTGCAAAATCGCATAAAATTATTGATTTCACGCAGATCTCGTTCATTTTCGACTTGGTGATTTTTCAAATTTGCTGGTCGATAAATCGACCAATGGCTGCAAATGGGTTAAGTATGACTTTTGATAAGTTTTCAGTCACCGTCCAGTGTAGTTGCGTACGACTGTTATACTTATTTTGTGTTTCCAAGCACACTATAATCTTCCAAAACAAAAAAAAAGACGTGTGGCACTCGGGGACTGCCGCGGTAAAGCTATTGCATAGCATGCTGTATCAACTTAAGCAATTATAATCTTATTTTCATGAGTCATCCTGCATCCAGACACTACCGCCTTTGTGGTATGCAACATTTTTCGTCACCGCAATGTGTTTTTTACGCCACACAGCGTCACCTGTGTGTGACGTTTTAAGCGTCAGGTATACTTCCGTTACGAAATTTCTGCATTCGGTCCCCTCGCTCAGAAGCTGCGATAAAATCTATGCAATAGCTTAAAAAAAACGGAACAAAACGAAATCAAAGAACGTGTACATGGAGGATATCCATATCCAAACATTGAAGTGCTGAACACAATACGACGACAGACGACAAACGACAAACGACATCTGTCAAATATTAAAATACACACATTCTTATGGACACTGTTATTTTGACGACGACACGACTACAACGACAGTTGTCGTTCTCGCTAATTTCAATATTCTCCTATATTTGCCAACGACAGTAGGACGACAGTAGAGTTGACAGTAGAATGAAAGATAGAGAGATGAGGAAGAGTGGTGATGCCACTAATATGTAAAATGTAAAATTATTCACAGCTCTTACAAACTTGACGTTATTTTACAAATAAAAGCATAAAATAGCTCTATTATAGCTCTATTTTACCATTTGTAATAACAATTGATAATTTAAAACAAATAAATTTACCTATTTACTTATTTTTTGCATAAAAAATTTCACTTTGAACAAAATATTAAAATTTCATTGAAGTGCAAGGTATTAGTATGGCCACAACGAATTTGTGTACATGCAAAATGGAGAGCTGTGTTGTCTTGTTCATGTAGTAAGATGCACAACGCCATTTTCAGTTCACTGTCGTTCTGTCGTGTCGTGTCGTAAGCATTGTAAACAGCATATGAAAAATTAAAATTAACTAATATACATATGTACTCGTACATATTTCGTTGTATTGCATATACATACGTATTACATACATATGTACATACATATATAACAATTGTGCGAAAATAAAAGAGAAACGACATACAAACATAAAGCATAACTATATGAACATAAATACATACATATATAGTATAACATACGTATATTTTTGCGTTATTATTATTTTCATTCTTCTTGCGTTCTTATCTCAAAAGATACACGTACTAAGAAATAATAAACAAATTTATCGCAGATACGTTTAACTGATACACGTTAAAAAAAAGAAATAATAATAATCAAAGTGTATTCAACAAAGTGAACTAAGTATTTGACTTACGCTTATTTGACAATAAAATAGTAAACAATTCATGTATTTGTTTATATTAACCCGTGTTTTTTTTTTGATCTTGAACAATATGAAGCCACTTGCTTTACATACATACGATAATAGAAATAGAGACAACCAATTTATTTGTTTTCAACGTTATAATGAATTCATATTTATTTTACAAACAATTACATACGTGTAAAAAACCAAAACTATAGCACAGCATGTATAGCTTCCGATCAGTTGTTAAAATTTTCGCGCAAACAAGTTTGTCTTGAGACCTAATCAGTAGTAAAAACGTAAAATTTCTAGTTATCAAAATATGAGGGTTTATTACTTTTTTTCTTGAAGATTGGGAAGTAAGTTTAATGAGGGTACTGCATCGGGGCTTAGTCGTCTTCTTTTAAGGGGAGATTCTTTTATTTCCTCCGCCTTAAAATGTAGCCCACATATTCTCGATGAAAAACTGAGTTGTACGCCACATACTTTTTCCCATTCCTTCCGTTGCGATTTGTCAGTTGGAGCACAAAACATTGGTAAGTTGCTTCCATGAGTTGTTTTGCATAGGCAACAAGTATTCGGCATTTTATTCAGTTATTTAAAAAAATATTGTTTTTCGTTTTGAAATTTGCTTACTTTTGAATTTCCGAATTTGAATTTTTGAATAAATGTAAGGGTTAAGTCAATGACAACATTCATGTCAAATAAGCGTAAAGAAAAATTAAATTTCATATACTTAGTTCACTTTGTTGAATACACTTTGATAATAATTATATACAAATATTTTTGGATTTTGACAATTTATGCGGTGAATACGTGTTCGCAAATTTATATTATATCATTCAATTAATTAATAATAAAAGTTTCAATTCTATTTTTATTTTCATTTTTATTTACACACTAGCTGACCCGGCAAACTTCGTTCTGCCCAAAATAGATTTTTTTTTTCATTTCAAAAATTACACCGGTATTGGTTTTAATAGAATATGAACGATTTTTCCTAATTTCATTGTGTATACTTTAACAAAATTTTTACAAATCTTTCTTTTGTAAACATTGAACGGGCAGGTTTTCGATATGATCCAAACATTCAATATATCGCATCTGTTCAAATCGGTCAGATGTCAGTAGTTTGTCAATATTGCAATGCAGTCAAATTTAAAAATGAACCGCCAGGGTTATGTTGCGCCGGGGGAAAGACGATGCATTCCATGTATAATACCGAGGCATCTCCGAGTAAAGCAATGTTCTCGCGAACGGATCACTGGCGCAAGTTGCAAAGAAACTTGTTAAAGTGGTTGCTGGTGGTATTTCCGTTCGCTGTACTATGTTCTCTGCGTTGAAATAAACTCGCTGGCCATTCTCCAAATGAGCTGACAGATGCACAACAGTAGGATGGCGTTCATGAATTGCAAATGAAAATATTCTCCAGATTGCTTCATTGCAGTTCACATATCTGCCTATTTGAAATTTGCTAATTTCATCTCCTTTAACGCCAATAACCGCCATATCGCTTCCTTTGGTGACATATTTGCAAACATACTTAATTGATTGTATTGAACTGCAATACTCAACATTTATGTGTGTTTTAAATGTCTTAGACAAAATTGGCGAATATGGAACGATCCATGTGTTATCAACCACGAAATTCTTTCCTTTCAATTGAGTGATGAATGTTCTGCCATTGTCAGCGGGTGAGCGACGCCGATAGAGAAGGTATCCGTCGTTTCCAGTTTGAGTTTCCGAAATAAAAGCACGGGGACAGCGTTTTTTGCATTTACTGTCCGACATACAAACCGAAGATGGATCGTGTTCTCCGCATGGCCCATGAACCATATTGGCCATCACCACTTCGTGCAACTCTGGATCTATTTCGACATCAGGAATTTCGGCGGAAATGATGTCATCAATTTGGTCAGGTGTAATTTTCTCCACCATCCAAAGAAGAATGTGTGCGTGGGGCAAACCTCTCTTCTGCCACTCCAATGAGTACATTCAGCATCGAACAGTGCCATATACACGTTGTTTCGTAATAAAGTCCATCAAACATCTGACTTTTTGTTTAAACACGCGTGCTGTAACATCGTGGCGATCGCTTGGTGATTGACCGGGATGCAATAGATTCGTAATGTCTGGCCATTTTGGATTGCAAGTTAATGTAACAAACAAATCCGGCCGTCCATAATTGCGCACGTAAGTCATCGCATCCTGGGAGTAGGTAGGTAGGTAGGAGTGCAGCCCTATCGGGCTCAATTAGCACTGATGTGCCATTTTGATACACTATTCGTAGAACCTCCTGTATCTGCTGTTACGTTCCACCCTCTCTCTCAAACCATTTTGAGGTTTCGATGAAACTACTTATGTCCGATATGCTTTTGGTGGAAATCCATTCAAGGTTTGGTGCTTGGTGGATTCCGAGTGTTTTGTGTCGGATCTGTGCCAGAGCTAGGCATTCGCAGAGAAAGTGGAAGATTGTTTCCTTGTTCCCTGCGACTCCGCAGCTTCGGCAGATGTCGTTGTAGGGCATACCCATTTTGGACGCATGTTCCCCAAATGGCCAGTGCCCTGTTGTGGTAGCTGTTATTCTGTAAATACTTTTTCTTGACCTATTCAATAGGTCGTTGGTTCTTTTCCTGTCGTATGTTAGCCATAATTGTTTAGTTATGACGCATTTTGTACTGTTTTTCCACCTGTTGTTAGCAATTTGTTGAAATTGTTTATTGGTCTCTCCTTTGATCGATCCTAGCGGGCTCGGTATGAGCTCCGCCTCGGATTCATTGAGGAAAGCTCCTGCCTTTGCCAACTCATCTGCTTTTTCGTTACCGAAAATGTTCCTGTGGCCGGGAACCCAGATCAAGTTTAGCTGGAGCTTGTCTTTTATTGAGCTTAGTGCTCTCTTGCAGTTGTGAACTATACTGGAATTTGTCATGGGTGAAGACAATGCCAGGAGAGCCGCCTGGCTATCCGTAAATATAGTTGCTTCATGTATATTCCCGTGATTTTCTAATAGAACTTTGCAGGCTTTTTCTATGCCTAGTACTTCTACTTGGAAGATGCTAGCCGAGTTCGGTAGACGTATGGAGAGAGATATGCCCAGATCAGCGGAGAATACCCCCGTGCCCACTCCGCAGTCCATTTTGGACCCGTCGGTATAGACTGAGGTGGTACCCTCCTCTGCAATTGAGCCTCTTCTCCATTCTCGTCTAGATGGTATCCTCACCTGGAAGTGTCTATTGAAATCCAGCTTTGGGAGAATGTAGTCTGATTTATTAATAGTGAGCTTGTTTAGAATTACACTATGTCCGTAGTTCTGCTGATTCCAACCTCCCAATTCTTTTATTCTTATCGCCGCAATAGCTGCTGTTTTTTGAATAAAAATGTCCATTGGTAGTTGATGCAGGATCACATTGAGCGCATCAGTCGGACATGACCTGATTGCGCCCGTAACACCCGCACATGCTGCTCTTTGTATTCCATTTAATTTTCTAATGTTGTACTGTTTGTTTAGCGCTGGCCACCATACCAGAGCTCCATATGTGAGTATGGGTCTTATGACCGCTGTGTACATCCACATGATTATACTTGGTTTGAGGCCCCAATTCTTGTTGACGATTTTCTTACAAGTATAGTAGGCCATGTATGCTTTGTTTATTCTTTTTTCTATATTTATTTTCCAGGATAGTTTGGCGTCAATCTCCACCCCCAAATACTTAGCTGTTGGGGATAGAGTGAGTGTTGTGCCGTTAAGTACCGGAAGTTGAAACTGAGGTATTTTGGTTCTGCTAGTGAATAGCATCAGTTCTGTTTTGTTCGGGTTAACTCCTAGACTATTGATTTTAGCCCATAAGTTTAACCTACGAAGTGCTCTTTCCATAATCTCGCTGACTGTTGAAGGAAACATTCCTGATACCAACAACACTATATCGTCTGCATATGCTACTGCTTTCACTCCTCCACCGTTTAATTGGAGGAGTATTTCGTTCAGCGCTACAACCCATAGAAGTGGAGAGAGGACCCCTCCTTGAGGCATCCCTCTACTCACATAACTTGTTTGTGTTGCAGCGCCGTTTGAAGCTATAATCTTCCTATTCTCAAGTATCGATAGTATCCATCTGCACACAGTGTCATCTATGCCCCCATGCGCCAGAGAATTAATTATCGTATTTACTTCTATGTTATTAAAGGCGCCCTCTATGTCTAGAAAAGCAGCCATGGTGTATTGTTTGTGGTGTAGTGATTTTTCAATCACACTTATCACCTCGTGAAGGGCGGTTTCGGTCGATCGGCCCTTTATGTACGCATGTTGGGACTTCGATAACTTCTCCGCCATTATTGTTCTTACGTGTATATCTATTAGCCTCTCTAGTACCTTCAGCATAAATGAGGTAAGGCTTATAGGTCTAAAGTCCTTGGCATTCTCGTGTGTTCTTCTGCCTGGTTTCGGAAGGAACACAACTTTACTCCTTTTCCAACTTCTTGGGATGTAAGATAGTTGAATGCTTGCTCTGTATATATTTTCAAGCCTTAGAACCATTGGTTCTACCAGTTTCTGCAGCATTATGGGCATAATCCCGTCAGGACCTGCCGCTTTAAATGGTGCAAAACTATTTATGGCATATTTGATTTTCCTTTTGTCTACTATTTGGCTTCGATAGTCAGCTGCGTTCACCGGTGGTTCCGGTTGAACCCTCGTTGAAGGTGTTTGCTGACTCCCGGGGAAGTGTGCTGTCTCCTTTAGCCGCCAGTGCACTTTGGTTGGTGCTCATAGCAGCCTTGGTGGTTGGTAAATTTGATATTTTGTCTGCTGTATCTACCGGTGTACTTTGGTTGGTACGTCCGGTAGTACTCTTACTTGTCTCCTGGCTGGAGGCAAGCAGTTCGTCCTCTTCGGATTCCGTTATAGGATTCCTGTAACTCATGTCCGTGGTCGTCGCCGTTGTCGTCGTCATGGTTGTTGTTGTTGTTGTTATTGTTGTTGTTTTATTGTTGTTTACGTTCATGTTTTGGTCCCACGAGTAAGCCGGAAAGGGTTGGTCACTCGTCCGCAGAGCCGGTATACGGAGAGAAGGCGATTTATACCTCCGACCTCGCCCGGGCATCGGAGGGGACCGTTCGCGATCAGCTATTTATTACCCCCCGCTGACCATTCAGCCCTTGGCACGGGTACCTCGACACCTTGGCTTAGGGTGGTGTTGGTTCGGGTATCCTCACAATTCCACAATAGGAGATGGGCGTAAAACCTAGGGTTTATTCATCCATATCACTATTGTGGGAAATTATTAAGTGTCCCTCTTAGTTCGTAAGGTTAGAGTGCGTTTCCTTTGGGATGCACACTTTACTCTTACTTAAGCCCCTTCGCCACGGCAAGGCGACCAACGTCAAAGAGGGAGTACTCATGCATGTGTCTAGGACTGCCAATTTATGTCGATGGCAAAATATAGAGTCGACCAATATCTGTAATATCCGCATCACCATTCATTGCATCTCTTAAGTGAATATACTCTTCAGATCGCAACTTCGACTGATTGTATTGCATGTAATTAAGTCGTTCTGTCTCAACTTTAACATACATGTCAACTGCATACTGTTGAAATAACCGTCCATATCTCAGTAAATGGTTGTCATAGTTTTGGCGAATCATCATTCGATATGCGTAAAACTTCATTGAACTGACTTTTTTATTTGTCTCGACACCTAAAAGCTTAAATTACCTATATGAAGTAGCAAACAAAATTTTTTTTTTACTAACCATTCACCGGATTTATCATCTTATATCCTAAATGATATCCGTCTTCTCTACGGCAGAACATGAGCGGATATTGCATTGCGTCGTAAAACCGAACGTTTGATAACAATATCACGCGACTGCAAATTTTCTCCAACAACAACAACTGATATTTCGCTAACTGTAGGTGTATTATATTGTCTTTCATGTGACCCTGTTGGTCTTTTGTCCGCTTGTATGATTATACTATGATCATCTGTTGGCATACGTTCCAACGAAATCGTAAACAGTTTAATGAGGCCATTGTGTTCGTGTAACATTTGCTGCAATTGTTCGATTATTTCTCTTTTCATTGTATTGAAGATAGCACAACGCCGATTTACTTCATCATGTGAATCTCCCAGAAAGTAAATTTGGAGATATTTGTGTTCTTGATCTGGATGCGGCAACAGCGATCCAGCGAGATAACACATTTGGCCATGAACGTGTATAATTGGTGGAAAGCTCTGTAGTTTCTGTCGAATATTGTTTGGCAAAAATACCTTAAACGTTGGATTGTAGTTTTGTTCATTTACAATTTGCTTTAAGAAATGGCTCGAGTGAGGAGATTCACCGTAAAGCAGCTGGAACAATGGCTGTGGTGGTGGAAGCAATTCTGGCAACGGTTCATTTTTAAATTTGACTGCATTGCAATATTGACAAACTACTGACATCTGACCGATTTGAACAGATGCGCTATATTGAATGTTTGGATCATATCGAAAATCTGCCCGTTCAAAGTTCACAAAAGAAAGATGTTGCCGCTGTTATCGTCGAATAATCGCATGTTGTGATCTTACTTCATCACTTTGGCGAGCACGAACTTCCTTTCTTCTCGATCGTTGTTGCTGATTGTGAACTTCCCTTCTTCTCAATCGTTCTTGCTGATTGTATGTTTGGTTGACATCTTCTAACTGGTGCGTGCTACTCTCCAGCAGTCTATTTCGTGGTGATACCCTCTCAATAACACTTTCCCTTTGACGTGCTCTGCGGTTCATTTTCGTGCTCTCCTTGCAGCCTGGGAACTCCGAGAAGTGTTACCATACGTACTGATTCTTGACAACGTAACAAATATCTAATTGGAAATGATCATTCATTTGCATAAAGTTCATATAAGGTTTTACGGACCAATAACTTACCTTTGAAAACTCCAAAAATGAATGAATTAAACTAAGAAAGCAGATCAATTGAATGATAAATTCCAATGTACATAAATCGGTATTCGCCAACACGCTAAATCACTTTCACTAAATAACTCACTTTTTAAAACAAAATATATCAATATATCAGTAAAGCAAGGCGCATTTTTATTGCCCTCTAAATTTTGCGTGTTCGATTGCAAAGCAAAATTGACGTTTAATTTAATTTGTGTTTGTTTCATAAAACTGCCATTTCCATAAACCAAAAATAGCACGTAACACAACCAAAATTACCATATAACCGCTGCAGCAAGAACAACCAAAATGTCGTGCTAGGTGGAAAATGAGATAAATATATGGTGGATTAACAACCAAAATAATTAAAGATTGTAAGGGAGGTACCACGTCCCCTTTTTCGATAACGCCAAGCTTTATGGGTGAGAATGGTGTTGTTTCCTATAGCTCTATACCAATTTTCATGTTCCTACCTTAAACACTTTTGAAGATATTCACCTTAAAAAGTTCAGTTTGTATGGGAGGTGCCACGCCTCCTTTTCCGATTATCCCTTCTTTTATGTGTAAGAAGGCTTTTGATACCATATAGGTCTATACCAATTTTCAGGTCCCTACCTTGAACCCTTCTTCCCTTCACAGATATTCTGCTTAAAAAATTTAGTTTGTATGGGAGGTACCATACCACGCCCCCTTATTCGATAGCCACTGATTTTATAGGTGAGAGTGGTGTTGTTATCCTGTAGCTCTGTACTAATTTTCATGTTCCTACCTTAAACACTTTTGAAGATATTCGACTTGAAAAATTCAATTTGTATGGGAGGTGCCACGCCCCCTTAATATTTTATTCTGATTTTAAGACATGACCTGCGCGTGGTAATAACAAACAAATCCCCCAAAGGAAGTATTTCATTTGGTTCAGCCGTTTTCGAGTTTTAGCGTTACAACTATACACCATTTCATTTTTATATATATAGATTTGCTCATATTACCAATTTTTTAATTGTATTTCAAAGCTTACAATTTAACTCTATAAATGCAATCGGAGAAATCAAAAGAGGTTAAACCAAGAACACCTCAATTATTAGAAATTCCGAAAATGGCTGATGAAGATAAATCACAAAGCACACCTGCAGAAGCTACACGCTCAAAGCAGGGTGCCAATCAAAAAAGAACCAAAGATAATTCAGTGTCAAGGTTCATAACTGAAACAGACAGTTTTGTTAGATACTGCACAAGATTTACTGCTTCCCCTATTAATGACAACAGAATCGGTTCTAAATTTAAAAATTCAAAGCATAGATAGCATATGGGCACGCCTTCTGGCAGCAGTACTAGATACTGACGATGCTGAACGCCCAGAAAACATAAAAGCTTCGGCGTCAGTTAAATATGAAAACTGCCTCGAACAATACGAAATTACGAAGGCAATGATATTGAACCAAATAAATTTATTAAGGCCATGTAGAGTCACTACTCCTCCTCCGAGAGTAGTTACGACTCAAAGAGAAGAAATAGATACAGGTATATTCTTGAAAGTGCCAGCTTGTGATACTGAGGTTTTTCACGGAGGTTATGAGCAGTGGGCGTGCTTCCGAGACATGTTCACTGCCGTATACATTAAACATCCCAAACTTTCACGAGCTAGTTAATTTTTACATTAAGTAAAAATGAGTCAAAAGAATATATTTTGAGCTGCACCGAAATGTGTACTCTTTATTTATACTCTTAAGACTAACTTATTACATGGTTCTTACTTCTATTTATACTAACTAGTATGTTTACTTATGACTAGTTGATAGTGTGTTTAGATACAGATTATATTATTTGTTTAGGTTTGTTTACATATATATTGTTTGCTTAGATACATTTGTTTTGTTTTAAGATAAGGTTGTTGTTTAGGATTGTTTGTTGTAGTGATACCAAATTTCAATTGTTCCAACTCAAGGTTGTTTGCATTCTGTTTACTGAAACAAAAGGTTGTTTTGATTTTTGTTACTATATATAACTTAACTAGCTCAAATGCTGTACCATCTCAGATACAAAACGAAAGGGGAAGCTGGCAGTATCGTCAAGCATTTCGCTTTAAATGACGAAAACTTTAATCTGGCTTGGGAAGCACTGGTCGAAAGATACGAAAATGAAAGAGTATTGGTAGACAACCAAATAACAATTTTAATGAATTTACCAAAAATTCAACAAGAAACCAGCCAAGAGTTTCAAAAACTATACTCGTGACTAATTGTTTATCTGTGTTAGAAACAAAAAAGATTTCCACAAAATCGTGGGACCATATCCTAGTAAATATTTGTGCAGCAACACTGCCTGATGCTGGTTTGCTACGATGGAGCAATCACTAGTGGCAAGAAAGAAATCGCCAAAATGTCATCAAATGAAAGACTTCTTAACAACTCAGTACGAAATAGCTGAGCGAGTTGACAAAAAAATAGTCAAGCCAAAAAATAATCAAAATGAGTCGAATAGAAACTTTTTTAAAACCCAAGCCAGCAATAATACACAATATAATAGGCACGCTAGTAGAAGCCAAACATTTGTGACAAATCGAACAAATCATTGGCAATCATTATGTGAAATATTTAAAGGAGGTCACAATATAAGATCTTGCGAGAAGTTTAAAAAAATGTATGTTTCAGATTGGAACAATCTTGTCCGACAACATAAACTTTGCATCAACTGTCTGTCGAATGCTCATACGACAAAAGACTGTGAAAGCAAATTTAATTGTGTGTACTGTCAAGGAAGACATCACTCATTGCTTCATATTACAAATTTTCAAAATATGAAGCAAAACCAATTTCATAAAACCACCGGGTTAGTCACTACAACCAAAAGTGGTAATCCCGAAATCTCAAATCCCGAAATAAGGGCAGAACAACCATGTTGCTCTAAAGCAGTAAGAATTCAAGCTCTTCATTCAGAAAATGAAAGCAAAATTCTTTTACCCACTGCGGTCATCGCCATTGAACATAGAGGAGATTT
Organism: Bactrocera dorsalis; assembly: GCF_023373825.1. NCBI lineage: Eukaryota > Metazoa > Arthropoda > Insecta > Diptera > Tephritidae > Bactrocera > Bactrocera dorsalis. The sequence goes on from NC_064303.1 coordinate 60,759,171, forward strand.
ATTCAAATTAAGAGCATTAATAGATCAAGGTTCTCAAAGATCCTTCATATCATTTTAAGCTCAAAATTGGCTAAAATTGCCTGTCAAAAATTCAGATTTCCAAATTTCAGGAATGGGTGGAAGAATTATACAAAATTCAAACAAAATCTGCCCAATCTTACAAATTTGAAGCTGTGAAGTAAATAAAAAGCAATGGGAAAAATGCTCATATCTCAAATTAGCAGATCCCAACTGCCATAACCCATTACAAATCGATTTATTATTAGGTAGTGTCTAAATACCTCAAATAATTCTTGAAGGTACAGAAAAAATATCCAATAAATTGTTAGCCCAAAATACAAGTCACAGAAAAAATTAATTCTTTTACCACTGAAGTTGAAAATATTTCAAACGAATATTTAAATGATGAACTCAAAAAATTCTGTGAAGTAGAAGAATTACTCAGACTACTCAACTTTCAGAAGAAGACCAGGCATGCGAAGCCTATTATAAGTCCACAACAACAAAAAACGAAAATGGTCGTTATGTTGTGCGACTCCCTTTCAAACCCACCTTCCCAGATTCTATAGCTCTAGGTCACTCTAGAATATCAGCAGTCAGCAATTTCTAAGCTTGGAAAAAAGTCTGATAAAGAAAAGTGAGCTCAAATCAGCATATGATAATGTGATGGACGAGTGTCTAGACCTCAATCACATGGAAGAAGCTGTACCATATGAAAAAGTATCTAAAGGTAAATATTTATCTTTTTATCTGTCATATCACGGGGTAATACGACCTGATAAAATCACAACAAAAGTAGATACGAGTTGTTTTCAACGCCTCAAAGTGTACAAGCTCAGGTAAATCACTCAACGACGTACTATATACTGGCCCAACCTTACAACCTGATCTCATGCTGCTAATACTAAATTAACGCATGTTTAAATACGTTTTTAATGGAGATGTTGAGAAAATGTACAGACAAATTCTAGTACATGAAGACTACCAAGATTTCCAGCGTATAGTCTTCTGCAAAGCAAGTAATAGTCCAATCAGCGACTTCAAACTTAAAACTAATGACATCAATTGCGCACCCTACTTAGCGATCAGGACACTGCATGAAGTGGCAAAAACGTGTGAAACAAATTTGCCCTTAGCAACTTCTGTGTTACAAACACAAACCCACGTTGATGATATTCTATCAGGTAGTCACAGTGTGTCATTAGCGTGCGAATCACTATCTCAAGTGATCAAAGCACTAAATTCAGCGGGATTCCTCCTAAAGAGAATTACATCAAATCATCCCAAAATAATAAAAAACATAAAAAAAGAAAACTTATTTGATATAAATTTCTTTAAATTTGAAACGGCCAGTACAACAAAAACCCTAGGCATTCAATGGAACGCGATAACAGATCAATTCTCATATACTCGTACAATTGAGTCAATATCTGCAATGTCCAATGCAACAAAATGGGTACAATTTGCTAACAATTTGCTAACAATTTGCATACTATATCAGAAATTCGAATCCCTCGATGGATAAATTTCACCCCTAACATTAACACAGATTTACACGGTTTCTGTGATGCCTGTAAAAAGGCTTATTGCAACGCGCAACAGTTTACGCACGCACACAGTACGATAACAAAATATCTGCACACCTCTTGGTAGCCAAAGCCAAGGTCGCACCTTTAAAGACACTCAGTCTGCCACGGCTTGAACTGAATGGTGCTCTTCTGTTAGCAAAATTTATTTCAATAGTTCCAATCTATCTGAACCGATCATAAAACGTATCTTTGGTCAGACTCAGAAATAGTTTTAGCGTGGTTACAAAAACTACCCTATTGCTGGAAGACCTATGTATCTAACCGAATATCACAAATCTTGGACTTAGTTGGCCCAGAAAAACGGCAACATGTTGCAAGTGCAGATCCCAGCGGATTTTGGGACAAGAGGTTGCAAGCCACTGCACCTCTCCAGCACTACACTCTGGTGGAATTCTCCAACATGCCTAACAGAATCACAAGAATTCTGGCCAAAGTCTCCCGCTCGTAATATAATACCACCGGAGAGTCGGAAAATTGAAAATTTTCATATCACGCCAGAGGAGGATGATATTCTCCACCGATTTTCTTCATTTCCTAGAGCACTAAGAATAGTCGCTTACATGCACAAATTTAACCAAAGACTTAAACAAAAAATGAAAGGGATACCAAATGATCCTTGCGTACGCATACCGATTTGCAACATGCCAAACTTAGTCTCATTACCTACACCCAAACTCGCTATTTCAGTCGAGAGAAAGCAAAGTTGGTCGAAAGACGAAAGCTCTCTTCTCGTCTTAAATCCATTCTTGGACGCTAAGGGATTAATAAGGTCAAATGGAAGATTAGCGAATTCCAGCCTGAGTTACAACGAACGGCATCCCATTATTATACCTGAGAAATCCGGTTTTACTCATTTATTCTTAATATATCTTCACCAGCTTACACTATATGGTGAGCATCGCTTGATGCAGCAAATGGTCCGACAAGAATTTTATATACCGCGACTTAAGACACAACTTAAAAAGACGATTTTTATGTGTAAACAATGTACCTTGTACAAACTTAAAATGCATACGCAGATCATGGCAGTTTTACTACGTGAACGCTGCAATTATGCTCTACCTTTTACTATCACTGGGGTTTATTTTGCTGGACCTTTCCAGATAAAGGCCTCGATGTTAAGGTCTTCTTCATTTAGAAAAGGTTATGTGGCTGTTTTTGTATGTTTTACGACAAAGGCGGTACACCTCGAGTTTTGTTCAGATCTGACAACTGCGGCTTTCCTCGCAGCATTTGCACGCTTTGTCGGACGACGCGGATTATGAGCGACAATGGAAAACACTTTATCGGAGCTCAAAGAGTTCATAAACTTCATGAAAGAAGTCTCCCCTGAAATTGTTAAAAAATATGCACCTCATGGGATCGATTGGCAGTTTATACCTCCATGTTCTCCACACATGGGTGGACTTTGGGAATCAGCAGTAAAAAGCTTTAAGTCCCATTTAAAGAAAACGGCTGGTAATCATAAATTCAATTAAGAGGAGTTTACTACACTACTCACTCGTATCGAAGCCGTATTAAATTCTCCACTCTCGCAAGATCCCTCCGATTTCACAGCTCTTACACCTGGACACTTCCTCAGAGGAGCTCCTCTTCTCGTCATATCTGAGACAGAAGGAGACTCACTCACTTTAATAAATCGATGGGAAAGAATCAAGATTCGCCACCATGAATTCAGTCACAGATGGAAGGAGGACTATCTTAAAGATCTCCATAAGAGATATCGATGGAAAACGATCCAGAAGGAACCCAGTACAGGCGAATGCGTCATCATACAGGACGAATGCCTTCCCCCAACCGAATGGCGACTAGGTCGCACTGAAAAGGTACATCGGGGACGAGATGGTTATACGAGTATAAGACTGGAAAAACAACGTAAACAAGCGAACGCAAACGCATACATAAAATCCAGCAATAATTAATTAAAAATACACCGTTTTACAATCCGTACGTACAAACCAAAAACCTAATGAACGCAACAAATATAAAACACATTTAAATAAAAGTATCATCTAAAGACATAAATACATATATCTATATATAAATACACATGTATATAATGAGTATCAAACTTCATACTACTAGCAAAACCATGCTTAATATACATATTCCAATCCACTAGAAATGGATGTTGAAGAAATCCGCAGCAACCCCCTATCGGTGAGGTCCGCAGTCACTGCAAATACAGTATCCGCTACACCCACCGCCGCACCAAGGAGGCAACAAGGCACAAGCTCGCCCAGCCAATCATCTGTTCAACCAGTCAGGGAAGCAGGCGAAGAGCAGATCGAAGAATATGTACCACCACGATGCAGTCTATGCCATCGACCTCATTTTTTGAAGAGATGCACGATCTTCACGACGATGACGCCCGTTCAGCGCCAACAGATCGCTAGAACCCACGGCCACTGCAAGACATGCTTGGCAGACACGCACGCCACGTTGGAGTATATGTCAGACGGGTCATGTCAGTACTGCCACCGACCGCATCACACCTTGTTTCACCGCTTTTCTCGACGCGGTGATCAGTCAACGCACGCCCGCGGCACAATCAACATGGGAATCAAGTGCAACGCCGAAGAGCCCATCGCTCTAAGCCGTCCCGAGATGCACGTTCGCAGACACCACCACATCATAATCATCGCAATCAGCGAAAGGCGACGGGTTTCAGCGCTGTAGTGAGCACCCTCCAAAAACTGCTGCGACTTCTAGGCAATTAATTCGCCTAGGGGGGCCGGCTATATAAACGGCTATAAACATGTCCCGGAGGACGGCCATTCCTCATAACCTCCATAAAATATTTCTGTGTCACATGCGGCCACCTCGAAGTGGATGCCTGAACTTGCCTTTTGTGTCTATTTGTAGCAGCTCTACTCTCGGATGTGGAGTAGAAGCGATTGCTTTTATTTTATTTTATTAGCTTTAATTGATCGGATTTCATGGCTTTTGTTTCTTTCTATTGGTTTAAGTAGTTTTCGTAAATATCGTAAGCCGATGATTTAAAATTATGTGACTGATCTGAATAGTCTAGAATCTACTATGGCGTCATAAGCCGCTTGGAAACGAGTCCAAAAATTGTTAAGATTTTGTCTTTTTATTTCTAATAATGAGTTTTCGTGAAGAGGCAAATCTAGTTCACTATCTTGTTAAACTGTCACTTTCTGAAATAAATTTAACAACCTGTTTTGAGTGTGTAGCTCTTGCAGGTATATTTTGATTTGTGTGATGAACCATTTTTGATATATTGTGTATTAAGATGTTTCACAAAACGAATTAAATTTTTGTCAGAGTAAACTAATTTATAGTATCTATATGAAGTGATAAAGTATACAAAATTATATACTCTTTTATGTAAACAAGAGTTTGTTATTTCGGATTATATTAGTAAAAAACTTATGTTTTATTAATATCGCTTTGTATTTACTTGCGATATTTATTATTTTTATTTATATTTTGTTTTGACTATATATTTCCATTGCTAATTATTACACTGGCCTGTACTTATTTTGGGCCTAAGTTTCTAGACCTGATTTTAGGTATATTTTGTGAGCTAATACGAAAATATCAGTCACAATTTTCATATCAGTTCTCGTTTATAAGAAATCTTGATTGCCAATTTCAGTACCAAAGTAAGCAGAATACATGCGAATTACAATGTCATTAATCGATTTCCGTTGAGTTTTCATCACATACTCGCTGATATATAACAAAACTTGTCAGGATCATTACTGCAACTACTGGACTTACTTTCCATAATAAATTTGTACTATAAATCTTATAAAAGTGATAATCAGATTGACAGACTTTGAATAAAACCGGAAAAAATTAAAATAAGACTTGTAGGTTGTATAATTTGTTGCCAAATTTGCAAATAAAAGCACTAATCACTTTCACTGTTCTTAAATAAAAATGCGTAAGGATGTAAAGTGCAGAGTGCAAAGTTAACGTTTATTTATCAGAAAATTACAATTGTATATTTGAAATGCGAGCACATATGTCCGGAACGAGGCAGATGGAACTCGCAAACCGGACCGCCGTAGAAAGTATTTGTGGCGCCGCGCAGAATATAAGGTTCAGTTTATTGCAGGATTGATTAAGTCCAATGGCAGCTTGCAGGAACCGTGTGAAGACGACGTTTTTTGTTGAACTTGCAGCGCGAATGGTGATGTGCGAAAATGTGTACACGAATTGTTGTCGGTCGGTATCAATTAGCGTAGAAAGCTACCGCGGCGCAGTGCACAAGCGAATGTGTTGTTCGAACTATGTATGACGAATTGAGTCGAGCGAATGTCCCTGCTTTCCCTTTGCCCATCCATTTTGTTAAGTGGGTTTGCTGGTGTGGTGAGTTATGCTGTAGTGTCATCAGCTGTGGTGAATGGCGATGTAGCATTACAATGCGCCAGTTTTACCGAGTAGAGGGGGTGGATGCTTAACTCATTTAAACATAGGTAAACCAGAGCTGTCAGCTGACATCTAGTAGCAGCAATATCGTTAATACTATGTACTTAACCGACTACAGATACGGACAGAGCTGCACCAAACAAAAATTTTTTTTTGTAGGCCAGTGTTATTAAAAAAGCTTGCTAATATTTTTGATGTCCGAATGTTTTGTATTTATGTACACCCTAATACTTGGACTTTTATGTATGCATGTATGTGCGTATGGAGTTATTTATGTTTTGTGCAATTGAGAGTTCGTTGAAGAGATCAATGCGCTTTTTACTCTCGCTTAACCTTTAATAATTAGTAAATTTCAAAATTATTTTTATTTTTGTAATCTAATTAAAATTTATAATTTTAATAATTTAGTATTTAGTCCCAGTGAGAGGTATAATTGCAGGCAGATTATATGTACAAATATATGTATGTATATACATATGTATGTACATATATGTATGTTCGCACCGATTTGCAGGAATGTTCCTTTTTCACTTTCGTATACGTATGTTTTTTCCAGTTTGGGGCACTGTACTTTTTGTTTTTTTAACCTTAGCGCACTGCACTCTTTTAGCGTGGTTGCTTTTTTGTGTGTTTTATACAATATTTTTTTTTGTTCACCACTGTACTTCACCGCATTGAACTGATTTTGTTTTGTTTTATTTTTGTGGTTCGACTTGTGGCTAATAATTTATAGTGACTGCCTTAGAGGATCGAAAGAGCATGACTAGTTGTGTGCCCAATTCAGCGTGAAGCACAACCCACTCAAAGTTTCTGTTGTATCACTTAGTTCCTTATCTTGCCAGTAAAAAGGCGATTAGTTTTATTCAACAAAAAAGGGCGGCAACTTATTTAAATTTATTTTGGTTACAATTTTCACTTAGCCAATTACATTAGTTTAAAACCGATAATAATTTTTTAATTGAAAGTATATTTGGGATAAATAAATGAATAAATGTAGCGCGCTAGCTGGCTTTCCTATATAATTGCGCGTGTATAAACTGCTTAAACGAGTTGATGTGCGATGAGTGTGTCGAATTGCTTAGAACGAATTGTGTCTGCTATCCCGTTGTACATCCTTTTTGTTTAGTGGGTTGGTGGACAGCTGTGGTGAGTTGTGTTGGTGTTGTGATGTCATCGGCTGTGGTATATTGAGCTGTGTCTGGCTTTTTTTCCCGAGTAGAGTAGGTGGCTGCTTAACTCATTTAAACATACTGAATACTTAGACTCCGGTTCCTATAGTTGATTTTTGATCGCAAATGTCGGTCAATGTGTGATATACAAGGTGCTTTCCACAGTAAACCGGACGTAAAAAAAAAGAACAAATAATTTTTTCGGCTAATCAATTTATTTTATTGAAAATAGTCTCCTTCTGCTTCCATGCAACCATTTGCACGGCCCAAAAGCATGTCAAACATTTTTCTGAAAAGGAAGAAGTCGCACGGTGTCATATCAGATGAATACGGGGAGTGCTTAATGGTTAAAATGAGATTTTTGGTCAAATAATCGGTCACAAGCATCGAATCGAATGTTGGATTCTAAGCAATTATTGGTCGTCAGTCAATTTGTGCAGAACAAACCTTTTGTAACCCAAAATGTTCTGAATTCACGACCACTTTGAAAAGTTGAAACCACCCGTGGACTCTGCTACGGGATAGGCAATCATCGCCATAAACTTGTTTCATCAGTTGAAACGTTTCGGTAAAAGTTTTACCAATTTTAAAACAAAATTTATAGTTGGCTCTTTGTTCGAAGCTCATTTTCGCATCGATAAAACAAATATACTGACACTTAAAACGCAATACCTTCACTTCCAATCGATGAAATGTCATGAATCACTGGACAATTATTTATTAAAGTATTCCCTGGATTCTGGAAAGTTGCAAGAGTATAAAATGTTTGGTTGCACACGAATTTAGTCCTACCGTACTTGTTCAATTTTAACTAAATACAAAGTTAAAAGTGAGTGCAATTTGTTTGATTTGTTTCGAATTATTCACTAAATATACAGTAAAAAATTTTGATTACAGTTAAATGGTTAGAAGAGCATAACTAAGTAACAAAATTAGAACAGAAATAGTGACAAAGTTTAACTTGGGTATTTTCGTTATACTATAAATATCACTGAAGAATATAATTTATCACGCCAAACAGTTTAATATCAAATTAAAGACTATAGAAGACACTCATAATTTACACCGATCAGATCCCTTTAAGACGCCAAAAATGGTCGCTTTTGAATGGAGTAAGGACAAAAATGTTTCAGTTAGTGAAAGCACAATTCGCAGGCGGTTTAAAGAAAATAACTTTAATACATATTTAGCAAGGACAATCCCCTTCATAAGCCTTAGAAATAAAATTAAGAGGTTTGCATTTGCTAAAAATTCATAAATAAGTCCCGTGATTGTTGGCTTAATATCCTTTGGACTGATGAAAGTTTTTTTTGAATGCCATTCATCGCCTAAAAAGGTGTTTGTAAGAATAAATTTCCACAAAAAAGGTACACCCGTTTACCAAATGGTTAGCCATGGTGGCTATGCCATGGTGTCATGTTTTGGGGATCAATATTTAACCCTCTATAACGTTAGGTAGACTTCAGGCAACAAACCGTTTCACCTTCCTAAATTCTACTCGTAGTAATTTGTTTCGTCTTGCCAAGCAATGTAGAATGTAGTCTACACTCCATTCCTCTAATCAAGCATTAGCAAAACAAACTAATATCGGTATTCTGCGTGAGACGATTGTCTCATGTCTCTAATAGTGACTATAGTAATTTAGTGATTCTGTTAGTCAGGAGTCTCATTTTGGTATTCTGGCAAATAGAGTATACTACTTTACAGTATACTACTATACTGTAACTGTCAGAATACCAAAATGAGACTCCTGACTAACAGAATCACTAAATTACTATAGTCACTATTAGAGACATGAGGCAATCGTCTCACGCAGAATACCGACATAAGTGACGTTACTTTTTTCCAATGAAGCTTTTTCTTCAGCGAAGTCAAATATTTCAAACAGTGAGCACGTGGTGAATTACAGAAATTAATAAAAAATAGTGTTTGCGTTTATTTGTGCTTCCTTTTATGAAAATCAAAAAGGTAAGTGTTCAAAGTTTACTATAAAACTTCTTTCTTTTCATATTTTCTAAGTAGTTTTGTATTAGGTGGTATTTATGGATTGTGTCTTCTAGGCTACATCATACAGGAACTATTTTGTATAAACACTGCGAATATTTACATAAAATTATTCTTTTTAGGATGGCTAAGCGACTTAGGAGTCTGGCAGACAAGAAGATCGCCCGTGCACTTGAGGATGATACTACAAGTGAAGGTGGTCTTGACTTTGACGACGACAGTTTGGCTGACCCTGATTTCGATCCAGATTTTGGCGAGTTGAATGAAGGGTCTTTGGGAGATGGAATTGACATAGATGATTTGGTAGACTACTTGAGCGATGACGATCGTAATTTCAATCCTGAGGAAGAAGTAGAACCGATGATTAGCAGCTTAGATACTCCAAATACCTCAGGACCTTCTACGAAACGTCGAAAGTCTGAAAAGCTAACACTACTGAAGAAAAAGAATCTAGAGCTAAATGAGCAACAGCTGGCTTTCACTGGTAACGAGTCATTGCGTTCTGATATCTTGGATCTCGAGGCTCCTATAGACTACTTCTTGTATCTATTTCCACCTGAACTAATAAGGAAAATTTCTGAAGAGACAAACCTCTATTTGATACAGAAAGATGCGAACAATACTTTTCATGTATCTGAGATAGAAATACGACAATTTATAGGTGTCGTTTATCTCATGTCACTAATTCAGCTACCTCGGGTGACTAACCATTGGGGCTCCATCCTGGGTACAAACGTAATTCTAGTAAATTTGAAAAGATTAGGCACCATCTTCATTTCAACGACAACTCAAAGTGTCTCCCAAGGAGCCATTGCGACGCCGATAGAATCTTCAAAATTGATGAGCAAATATGCTCTGCAAAAGCGCGAAATATGCTAAAACGATATAACCCTAAAAAACCTCATAAGTGGGGATACAAATTATTTGTTTTGAGTGGTGTTTCCGGTTTCGCTTATGAGACAGAGATAGAAACAGGTAAAGAGAATGATTCCACGACAACAAAACCACAGGATCTATTTCGATAACTCCTTTACATCTTTGCCTTTTTTGGAATATTTAGCAAAAGAAGGTATTCTTGCGTTAGGCACTATTAGAAGAAACAGAATTCCTGACTGCAAACTGTCGACAGAGAAAGCCATAGTGAAGAAAGATCGAGAATATTCAGAAGAATATGTGTCTACTATTAACGGTGTCGATATATCAACAGTTGCTTGGAAGGATAACAAACTTGTTACATTGGCTTCCACGTTTGCTGGCCAAAATCCTATATCCGAAGTCCGAAGATACGACAAAAAGAACTCGAGGTATATAAACATCTCACGGCCGAATGTTTTTGGCGAGTATAACCGACATATGGGCGGTGTGGATCTTATCGACAGCATTATGGGCATCTACAAGATACGACTGAGGAGTAAACGTTGGCAGATGCGCCTGTTCTATCACTACTTAGATCTAACTATGGCTAACTCATGGCTACTTTACAAGAGGGTCTGCAAATATAAAAATGCTACTGATAAGACCATAATTGCATCCGCAGATTTTCGTCTGGAAATTGTCGAAACTTTATGTAAAATGGGGACAAAACAAGGCTTGATAACCCGACGATAAATAGAAGGTGATCTTCTAGCAAAGAAACATAGGGGACCATAGGGGATCAAGTCGGGCACTGGCCTCAATGGGCGGAAAAAAAAATCCGATGCAAGTTCCCGAAATGTGCCGGGTTCACTCACACGGTGTGTGAAAAGTGCGAGTTAGCGTTATGCTATACCAAAAACAAAAATTGTTTCAAAAACTTTCATTTGTCCTGAAGGATTTCCATTTTACTCATAATTTTGTCAACTTTCTTTATCACTGTTACTCATTGTTGCCTGTAAGCTACACTCCCTTTTTTTGTGTTATATGTGTTATAAATAAAAAGTTTCAAAAAAACAAAATAATTTCTGTATATTTTTCCCATAAAACTAACCGATTCCACTAAAAATAGTTAATTTGGAGGTTTTGAGTTATAGAGGGTTAAGAACATTAAATATTATCTCATTTACTTCTGCCGATAAATTAATTGGGGAAGCTTTCATTCTCCAACAGGATAACGCTCCGTGTCATAAGAGCAAATTAATTAAAAAGGATTTATCAGAAGTTGTATGATCGTATGAAAAACGAAACCGGTCCGCTGATTTGAGAAGAACAAGAATTGAAACCATAACTGAAGTGCCAATTTATCGGTTTCAAATAGTTATAAAAGCAAATGGTGGTTTTATTTTTCATTAATTTAAAATTTAAAAAGTAATAAATAAAGGTAACTTATATTTAAATGTAAAAAAATCGCTACGTCAAAATACTTATGCCGCGCTTTAAATTGCCGTATGCCGTTAGTTATAAATAAAAAAAAAGAAATAAATATGTATAATTCCATATTGTTATTTTATTACATATATATTATTATCAACTATTATTATAAATTAAAAGTTTGGATTGTTATTGTTTATTTTCTAATTTAATTATTAAACAGAGAAACCTGTGGCGGTAATAAAACACCACATTTAATATTTAAACGATTATTTATTAAGATAATTCAAAAGACTTCTTCACTTGTTGGCATCTGTATAGAAGTGACGCTTCTTAAAACTAAAAAACTTAGAATTCAGTTGAAACTATAAATTTCCATGAAGATTATAAAGAGAATGAAATAATAGAATAAGTGACAAACAGTGCTGCCAGATGTGATACTTCTTGTCTGTGTGCCCACAAACCCTTTGCCATGTCAAAATACTTATGCCGACATGTGTATATATAAATGTCAAAGAGTCATGTGCCAAACATTAAAATAAAAAAATCATGATTTGATTTTGTATGCGTATGCATACATTCTTATGAGCATATGAAAAATTAGGCGATTCACGTGATTTTTTTTTAAAGAAAGTACTCTATCGAATGTTTCGAAGTTCTTTGGACATAATAAAGCAAAAAAAGTGCCTCAACTGCTGACATGATTGCGGCCGAATGAGTACCTGAAACAAAAAAATCAAAAAGGTTATTAAAAAGTTGTTTGATTTGTAAGATCAAACAATGAACCCAACAAAGAATCTTAAATTCTTACCGCTGGTGGCGGAAAAGTAAAGATCTTTCTTGAGTGAGAATATATTCATTATAATTTTTATTTTGTATTTTCATTACTTTTACACTATTTTAGGAAATATCTTAAATAACTAAATATATATGTATGTGTATATGTTTATTGCAGCATATTGTTTTTGTTGAATGATATGGGGTTGTTTTCAAGTGTACAATTCGTGTGCGTGTGTGTGTTTAATTTTATCTGATCTGTAAATTTATGACTTGTATTTATCCATTTAGTTTGCAATTCTTGTGTGCATTTGAATTTGATTATTATTGGATGTGTATACCATGAATTGCATGTGACTCTTGATGTACATGTCTATTAGAGAGCTGTAACGAGTTTGATAAAATCAGAGCAAACAAACAAGTATAACATATACATATTAGGCCGGGTTGATTTGTATGGGTGAAAAAAAACAACAAAGCAGCTAGCAAAAACGAAAACTACAGAAAATTCTAAGAAAGTTTTGCCAAGGAACCATGGGTCTAAAATTAATGCCCAGTTCGCGCAAAGCGACTTTAGATTTTGAGGTCATACTTATTAATAAATTGTACTCAAAAACGTATACTTTCATAAGAAGCGATCCGGAAAATTGTGCTTGGTTTCTTCGATTATAACGAAAGTTTGTGCTTCTATGTATGCAGCATACAGATATTCCCATATTTTATTAAAATTCTAAAATTGTGGAAAATACGGTGGATCGAAAAAGAAATTTTATTATTGTAATTACGTTTTCAAAAAATTAAATGTTTTTGTGGTGCAAGTTACAGACATTGGTTTTTTTGCTGATGACTGGGAATCTTTTCTAGTTTTAGTTTTTTTAGGTTTTAAAGTCTTTTTTGGATTCCATACGTGGTGTTGTAGTACGACTTTCTATAGTTACGGCCATGATATCATCTCTATTCTTTGCAATAGCGCGTCGGGAAACTGTTGTCAGAAGCTGTAAACAACGCTCAGTCGCTTGGGTATGACGTGGAAGCCCTGGGTCAGGATGCGGCGGATCATCAGGCTCAATAAACTGCAACAAGTGTTCGTATGGAATGTTTGCTGAGAATGGAGGCTCAGACAAAACACTGTCATCATCTAGGTCAACCAGATCAAAGTAGTCTGAGCATTCAAAATATATTGCGTGCTTTTTATCATAAGCCCTTAGATTAGTCGGATCACAAACTTTATCACTATAATGTAGTATCTTTTTTATGGATCTTTCGCGAACATCTTCCCTTATCATAAAGCGTTGCCAGTAAGATATTTTCAGGATGAGGAAAGTATGAATTATTTTGGATTACAGTGTTAACAATTTCTCGCAGCGTTGGTGGTAAATATCGCGAGGACTGTATAAATTTAAAAAACAAAAGACTGCCGTATACAACTGAGTTGTAGAACTTAATATTAAAGTACATCGGTACGTAAACTTTCATTGTGTATGTTGCCAAAGTTTTTAAATTCGCTGATGGTGGACTAGTTGTCACGTATAAACGTAAGAGTCTGCTTGCCTTTGTTAGCCATCGAGAGTGCACAATTTGTCCCGGTTTCATACTGACTAAATTTTCAGGGTAGAAACCATCACAAACTACATTTGCCATTCGATGCAAGTACTGAACGTCAGTCGAGAGCGTTTTTTCATGAATGGGTGGAGGCATGTCTCTCAACGAAATGGCCTCAAAGTCGAGTACGACCTACAGAAAGATTTTATTTATTTAGCTCAGATCAAAATATACATGTTAGGCTCTTTAAAACAATATTCGGTACCTAGGGGCGTGAAAATTTTTTGTTGGATTTGAACAATTTTTGGTTATAAGGTGGCATAAATTAAGAGCATTATTCGCGAAAAATGTATTCCCGTTACATTAATTGCTTTTTGATGGATTTGGTATCTAAAATTGTGCTATATGGAAAGTAGGCGTGGTTATTGTCTCGCTCGCTTACTTTCACAACATCATATAAGACTAGGAAAGAAATGCCACATACCAAAGTTTGTCGAAATAGGTCAGTCAGGACCCGAGATATGGAATTTCACCAAAAAGTGCGCGGTGCCACGCTCATCGTCCCCTTTTCACACCTGCTCCCATTAAGCTTTCTCATACCATCTCGGCGGCAAATTTTTACTTCTCTGACGCATTTAGTTATTTATTTATCGCGCTTTTATTAGTATTGAACAGTACCGTTATATGAGGAGTAAACTAAATTTTCATCCTTATTGTCCATTTTCACACTAAGCAGGAATTTTTGTAGTATTCGCGCTGAGCGAATTTTGTTGTTGTAGCTTAAGCGGTTTAAGAGATATGCACATTAAACTTATTAAAGGGCAAGGCCACACCCACCATCGCTATTGCGATCCCCTGTGCCAAATATGAGTTTTATATATATTTCGGTTAATGGCGATTTGTGGGCGTGGCGGTGGTTGATTACACTCATTTACGAAGTCGTTTTGTACTAAGAAACCTGTGTATTTCATCAGCATATCTTAATTTTAACTCGTCATCCTGAACATTTATATACAAGTATATATACGTATAACCTTATATCTATCTCGTTTAGTTTAAGGTGCTATGGACAACTGTTACGTAAACAAAAATATAATACTCTAAAGCAACTGGTTGCAAGAGTATAAAAATAATGAAACTCAATTTCCAAAGGACGCTGCTCAAAAGTGTTACGAATATTAACAAACAATGTTTATCGGAAATGGTGGTGTTATCAACACCATAAACATTAAGATATTAACGTAAGAAGTTAGAAAAATTACTTATTTTTACATAAACGTGTTAATTAATATGTTTAAAAATATGCCAAATCTGTTAATTAATTAACTTCCTGTCTAATAAATAAAATTTTATGTATTGTTTAAATATATATAATGGCAGATAAGATTGTAAAGCATACATCGCTGAGCAAAATATTTTTCCGATAGATTGATATTTGATACTCTTGACTAATAAGGTAGTGAGTGTGTGAAAGTGGACAAATTTCACATTTCAAGAAGCTATCTACAGTGTATACTCACTAAAGATCTGTCTCCCTATGGTTACAAAAATAAAATAACACAACTGTACAAAAACTCACCCTATTGGTCACTCACAATTTTTTATTTAAAGGGGAAAGTGCACAACATCCGAAATAATCGACGTCGTATCGACAAAAGATGCGCGAGATCCTTCCTCATTCCCTTTTGTTAGAAAAAGTATACTGGATGGTGTCATTAGGTTTTGATGCATGTGCGTGTGTGTGTTAATATGTACTGTTCTCTCGCAAGATGAGGTGAATGCGTGCTTTTGAATATGTGGTGATTGGTGTGTTTCGGTGTGGTGAAGTGATGTGAATGTGATGTGACGTCGCTACTCATTTAGCCAATAACAACTGAAGCCTAATGAACATGTACAGCTTGTTGAATAGATTATTCAGTATCAACAAATGGATGCTGTTTTTCGAGCACAATCTTCTTAAGTAATGAAGCACATTTTCACCTAGATGGATTTGTTAATCGCTAATATTGACTTTTCTGGGGTTCTGAGAACCCACATTGGATTGTATTGCCGAAAAACAAATGCATCCACACCGTGTTATTGTTTGGTGCAGAGTTTGGACTGAAGGCATAATTGGACTATACTTTTTTAAAAATGAGGCTGATCAAGCAGTGATTGTTTCTGGTGGATGATATCCGGACATGATAACACAGTTCTTTTTACCGAAATTGGATGATATTGATGTGGCCAATATTTGTTTCAACAAGATGGTGCCACATGTTATACACCTCGTTAAACACTTCAAATACTGCATGAGACATTTCCAGGTCGTATACTCTCTCGTTCTGCTGATCAGAATTGGTACCCCTGATCGTGTAATTTAACACCATTAAATTTCTTTGTAAGGGTTATTTAAAATAACATATCCATTGACACAACTCCACAACCACCCGTGACTTAAAGGAGGAAATTATGTTTTGCGTCTATGAATTCCAGCTAAATTTATGCACAATAGTTACTTGCGTAGACACCGCTAATACGGTTATGGCCAAGTTAACAACAGCGCGGCAATCGTTTCGTCTTTTCGCAGTGTGCACCTATTAGAGGCTATATGTGGTCAGTGTGTGTGTTGAAACAATACTGCTAAAGGTCGAGTGACTTATGAGTACATTCGGGACGTTGGGTTTGTTGAGGATAACCCATATAATTGCAGAATGCTCGATTTACTCGGGCATTAGAGATCTGGGAGGTATAGAGATTAGCTGGACTGATGGACGATTAAATGTTAGTGATGTGATCTCTACTAGGCGGAATGCCGATACCCACGTTAAAAACACTGGTCAACAGTGACGTGGGAGCCAAGTCGTGAGTGCGAGAACAGTTTGTTTGATTACCCGAGATAAACCCATTTGCTTCGCTTCCTTACCCATTCTGGAGAAAGCAGAACTAACGAAGCGGTTGTTTATGCCAATAACATAAATATCATCGCCCTATGTCAGCAGCTGTACACCCTTATAGAAGATGGTACCTTCTCTGTTTAGTTCTGCAGCTCGAATTATTTTCTTCATAAGTAGGTTGACATAGTCACATGAAAACGAGTCGCCTTGTCTGAAACATCGTTTGGTATCGAAAGATTCGGAAAGGTCTTTCCCGATCCTGACGGAGTTTTTGGGATTGCTCAACGTTAGTTTACACAGCCGTATTTAATTTGGGGGGATTCTAAATTCAGATACCGTGGAAGGCAGCTCCTTTTCGTACTGTCAAAATCAGTTTTAAAATCGACGAAGAGGGGGTGTGTGTCGATTCTCTTTTCATGGGTCTGATTCACCATCTCCTGGTGTTATGCTTTTACTGCCATCTAGCAGGCTGGAGAAGTGTTCCCTCTATAATTTCATTATGCTCTGGGCATCAGTCACTAGATCACTTCTGGGGGTTCTACAAGAGTATGCAAATACCTCTCGCTTCCCCCTTCAAGCGTCATTACCTCTCCCATCCCGCAAGTGTTGTGATCGACTGTAACGTTGCGAGCTAGGCGTTTTTTTATTCTCCACTACGACACACCACTTTACATCGTACCAGCTGTTCTTTCCAATTTTTCGAAAAACAATGGTCTTGGTTGCAGCTATATGTAAGGAGCTTAAAATGTCCCACAGTTCCTTTAGACCAAATTGCTGAGTGGTCCGAGTCCATATTAGTACCTTGGATTGTAAGCACGTCTTAAAAAACTGGATACGTGTCTTCCGTCTATCACAAGATGATCGATCTAGTTAGTTGCTTTTCGTTTCGGAGACAGCCAGGTAGCTTGATGAATGAATGATGATCAACCTCAACCCATTTGTGTATGTTTCTTCATGGAGGCTGAATTTGCCGACTGTTGTGCTAAACTGTGCCCTGGTGTTAAAGTCGCTATGCACGATTTCAACGTGGCAGAGGCAGCTCTCTTAGGTGCGCTACAAGCGTTCTTAGAAAACATCTTTGGTCACATCGTCCTTCTTTTCGTTTGGGCGTGGGTGCAAATCAGCGATATGTTAAAGAATTTCGCATTGATGCGTGTTATGGCTTGACGTTCATCCACCGGTGTGACTCCCAGGATTCTTCGACGGAATCTCTCCCCTACCACGAATCCCACACCGAATTTGCGCTCCTTTATATGACGACTGTCGTAAATGCCACAAGGACCTACTCGCCTCAGGCTTTGTCCCCTCCATCGCACTTCTTGGAGGGCGGTGATGTTAGCCTCTATTTTTACAAGGGCATCAAACAGCTGGGCAGCGACACCTTCCCAATTAAAGGTCCGGACATTTCAAGTGCATGCCCTTAAATTGTTATCCTTAATGCGTTTCCCATGGTCGTCATCAGAAGGTGGGTCACTTATTTGAAGCGGTTCTTTCCCTTTCAATATTAATATTTTTTTTCCGATGCGGGTCCCAAACCCAGTGCCTTTCTGTGCGGATGATGTTTCGCCCCCTCACTTTAGCTCACCTTCATACGGATGTTCGTTGGCTACCCAGAGGATACTTGGTCTAAGAGTTGCTTAAGCCATATGTAAAAGAATCGTTTCTGACCACTTCCAAAAGATTGGCAATCAGAGAAATTTCCTTACCGGCGTGAATTTCTACATATGACTCCATCCCCACATACCTGCATCGCTTTTTATTTTTACGGGGCATCTTTTACTATTCCAGACGTAAATTTTATTGAAGAAGACGATAAAGTTGACATCGAAATCAGCCGGTACTACATTGGCTCAATAGCGTAGCTACCTAGAGGCTAGGCGGGCCTTACCATTTTCCAAATAAATATAACAGATTGCTACCCCACTTTAATCATGACAATTCAGATTAGAGAAATTCAAAAGGGATTTCTCCTAAATTCTTTCTGTAGGTTGACAGTGTTGTCAATATGATGAAGATGAAAGGTGCGTTTTATTATTCTTCGATGTGCATTTTATTGTGAATTTGAGTTAAGACTTATTTTTGGAGAACGGTTAAAAAATTAATCTTGTATCAAGAGTAAGTAAGCTTATGCCAATAAACTTTTTGTTCTGGTCAATATAGTGGTTCAATTTTATTTGAATTTACTACTCATATTGATGTTCGTTAAGACAGTTAATCGTGCCAAATCTATAGATTTCGGCTACGTGAAATATAGTGAAAATGCAAGGTATACTTTCCACCGTTAAATGTGATAACAATTACCAAGCCAAGTAAATCTGGTCGAAATATTTTTTTATTGATAGTGACTCAAATAATGTGATAACTGCAGTGTTGGTTGAGAAGCTTACTAAAAAAGATTCGACAATAATAGCAGGTAGAGATAACTCCACCGTCTATCATGTGAACGTGAATGATGTTTGCATGACACACATGAGAGCGGAGGGTTTGGAGGAACCACAGATCTCTACATTTTTCGAAATGTATACGAAAAATCTTCTTATGACTTGGGAAGCTTTTCAAATAAATATTGATAATGAAGGCCTTTACAAGAAGCCCTGCAGGACTTTTTCCAACAGGCATCAACCAAAACAATTTTCAAATTCATACTACATACAAAAATATTAAAAATTAAAATAATAAGAGAGGGGGAGAGATAGGTGTAAAAAAAATGGCGCATCCTGGTGACATTGATCCTGACTCAAAAGAAATTCTAAATCAGTAAGGATGCTGTTATAGTCCCTACCACAGGGAACACGAAAAATTTTTTTTTGAAAAATGGCTACTGCCTGAAAATAAAAATAATTTTTTATGCTTTTTTGAAATTCCTGATTTTTTTAAAATATTAAAAACAAAGGATTAAAGGTTATATAAAGATAAAGGATTATATAAAGAAGGTTCACACAAAATTTCAAGTAAATCGGTTGTATAGAACTTGAGATAATGCCGGTACCGTGTGGAAAAAAGTAGTTTCGAGAAAAACCTACCTACCGGGCTAGGTACTGCGTCACTAAAGTAACTGTAGCTCTTAAAATAGTTTTAATTTTTAAAAATCCTTTGGAGGATATATTCTTAAGTGTCTAAACTTTAAATATATGAAAAAAAATCGAATTTTTCAAAATTCTAGAGTAGAATACCCCCTTAATATGGGCCAGTTAATTGATTTTTGATTGTGTTATTCCAAAATACTAGTTGCTGCATATTGTCAACCCTGTTGGTTATTTGCTTCACAAAGGAATAGTGTTTGGTGTACGGAAATTCGAGATTGGAAGCGCTAATGAGAAAGAATTAAACAACACAGTTGTTCGTGTGGCCATTTGGACGCATGTGCTGCATCATTTTTGGAAAAAAAGATGCTAATATTATCGACAAGGAATTTGAAAATGAAATTCGCAAGGAAGCATTAGTTTAAAAAGGTTATCTTCAAAGGCTATTCGATATCTTACTTAACCTAGCAAAGAATTATTGGTTTTGAAAAGACAACAAGAAGACTTAAGTCAGGAAGGATACCACGAAAATTATCAATCATGTGTAGAGCTTGTCGCCTGGTATATTCACATTTTGCGGTATGTTTTAGATATATCCAAAGTTAAAAATAACTATTTCTAATTTTTTTTATAGTTTTATTTTGTTTATAAATTTTAACTGTTTAATATATTAGGATCTACAAGATAACTGAGTGCAATAATTCAAAATGAAATGATTGAGAGCTTGTGGACCAAAGTCAAAGAAAGAGTGTTATAGAATCCCAATACAGATGAGCATGGTGAAACAGAGAGTATTAAAAAAATCCTAAATTTCGAGTTCGTGTACATCCAAAAATTTACATAAAACCGACATCAATTTGGGCGAGGCGAGTAAAATTTTAGCAGAGACCAAAGCAAAGTTACAAATTTATAGAAATGATTTCGAATTATTCAAGCACAAAGTCAGTAAAATTGCAAGAAAATTTGGTATTGATAAAAAGAGGTAAACAAAAGTTAAAAACTATTTTGACGAATAAGTTGCCGATCACCGATTTACAAATCAAGAAAAATGTTTAATTTTCAATCATGTCCTAACACAGTAATATCTCAATACACGTTTTATTGGTATGATTACAGTGTGTCATGTATTCGATTTTCTAACACCAACATTGTTATTACATGAACACAAGTTGCTACTTTATTGTAAAAGTGTGACAAATTACAAAAAAATAAAATTGTTCAGATATAATAGGCCCTAGTTATTCATTTCAATTTATTAATATTTACCACTTAGTTTTATCTCAACTAACGCAAGCATGAATAAAAGAATTACCAAATATGGAATTAAAAATTATAAAAAATTAAAAACAAAAGCGCATGAAGCTTGGATTTAAATGAAGTCATTGTTACTTTTGCGCAAACCAAAGCTAGGAAAAATTGTAAATATAATTGTTATTTAGTCAGTTG
Source organism: Bactrocera dorsalis (assembly GCF_023373825.1). Taxonomy (NCBI): domain Eukaryota; kingdom Metazoa; phylum Arthropoda; class Insecta; order Diptera; family Tephritidae; genus Bactrocera; species Bactrocera dorsalis. The sequence continues at coordinate 60,780,284 of NC_064303.1, forward strand.
GTAGGCCCGATCTTTATGTAATAAGCCCTGGAACTTTGGAAATGGCTTGATCCAGCTGATGAGTTTTTCGGTCATAAAACTAAATTATTAGAATATTTTGTGACAGTATCTTTAGTGTTCCAGTATTTGGCCTCTAATGGGATCGCCGTGTTGCAACAGCCGCCTTATTCGCCCGACATGTCACCCTGTGACTTATTTTTGTTTCCTAAAACAAAATCGGCGGTCAAAGGAACCCATTTTGAGTCGATTACGGACATCCAGGTGCCGTGACGAGGGTACTCGCGGACATCCTAGTCGAAGCGTTCCAGAAATGTAACGCGCTGGAATCGCTGGATGGCAGAGTTGTAGAATAATTTTCAAATATACAGTTTTTATGGAATCAGTCTCATTACTTAATTGACATACCTCGTATGGCTTAAGCCGCTCTCGACTACCGGTCTTAGATCAACTATTCTTTGTATAGCAAAAAAAAATATTCGCTTAAAAACGAACTAAAGTATGAAGGTTAAAAATCCCCTCCTCAGGGGAGCCTAAAAATGAAAAGAAAGCAACAGCCTCGGATAAGTGAACCCTTTTTCGATGATCACCCTTGCAAACGTGTTACGGATAATGATTTAAGGGCATGCACCTGGAATGCCCGGTCCCTTAATTGGAAAGGTGCCGCTGCCCAGCTGGTTGATGCCCTTGTAAAAAGGGCGGAGCATACTCTTTTAGGTGATCTAGTGACCGATGCCCAAAGCATACTTAAATTATGGATGGAGCACATATCCAGCCTGCTGAATGGCAGTGAACGTACAACGCCAGGAGAAGGAGAACCCGATTCCCCAATCGATGACAATGGAGCAGACGTTCCATTGCCCGACCATGAAGAAGTTCGAATAGCAATTTCCCGTCTGAAGAACAACGAAGCAGCGAGGGCCGATGGATTTCCGGCCGAGCTATTAAAATACGGCGGCAAAGAATTGATAAGGAGCATGCATCTACTTCTTTATAAAATATGGTCGGATGAAAACATGCCCAACGATTGGAATTTAAGTGTGCTCTGTCCAATTCACAAAAAGGGAGATCCCACAATCTGCACCAACTACCGTGGGATAAGCCTCCTCAACATCGCGTATAAAGTTCTATCTAGGGTATTGTGTGAAAGATTAAAGCCACCATCAACAAACTGATGGAAGCTTTTCAGTGTAGCTTTAGACCAAATATTCACCATGCGCCAAGTTTTAGAAAAGACCCGTGAAAAGAGAATTGACACAAACCACCTCTTCGTCGATTTTAAAGCTGCTTTCGGCAGCACGAAAAGAAGCTGTCTTAATGCCGCGATGTTTGAATTTGGTATCCCCGCAGAACTAATACGGCAGTGTAAACTGACGTTGAGTAACACCAAAAGCTCCGTCAGGATCGGGAAGGACCTCTCCGAGCCGTTCGATACCAAACGAGGTTTCAGACAAGGCCCTTTCGTGCGAATTTTTCAATCTGCTACTGGAGAAATTAATTCGAGCTGCAGAACTTAATCGAGGAGGTACAATCTTTTATAAGAGTGTACAGCTGCTGGCGTATGCCGATGATATTGATATCATCCGCCTCAACACTCGCGCCGTTAGTTCTGCTTTCTCCAGAATAGACAAGGAAGCAAAACAAATGGGTCTGGCAGTGAACGCGGACAAGACGAAATATCTCCTGTCATCAAACCAACACTCACGTCATTACTTTGAAGTTGTAGATAATTTCGTCTATCTTGGAACTAGCGTAAACACCAGCTACAATGTCAGCCTAGAAATCCAACGCAGGATACCTCTTGCCAACAGGTGCTACTTCGGACTGAGTAGGCAATTGAGAAGTAAAGTCCTTTCGCGACGAACAAAAACCATACTCATATTCATAATTCCTGTCCTGCTATATGGTGCAGACGATGGACGATGTCAACAACGGATGAGTCGACGTTGCGAGTTTTCGAGAGAAAAGTTCTGCGAAAGATATATGGTCCTTTGCGCGTTGGCCACGGCGAATATCGCATTCGATGGAACGATGAGCTGTACGGGATATACGACGACATTGACATAGTTCAGTTAATTAAAAAACAGCGGCTACGCTGGCTAGGTCATGTTGTCCGGATGGATGAAAACACTCCAGCTCTCAAAGTATTCGACGCAGTACCTGCCAGGGGAAGCAGAGTTGGAAGGACCAGGTGGAGAAGGACCTGGCCTCGCCAAGCGAAAAGAAGAAACGACTGGCGCGCGGCGGTTAACTCGGCTATAATCGCGTAAGCGGTGTCTACGCCAATTAAGAAGAAGAAGTGTATATGTTTGTATGTATTGCATCCTATTGTTTATGTTGAGTGATATGGGGTTGTTGAAGCAGGGATAATGGGACGCCCAACTTATTCCAGTGTGAGAGCGCCTCAAAATAAGCCTTGTTTATAACATTTTCCATTATGGCCAGATCGAACAAAATAACAATTTTTGGGCATTTAAATTAAAACAACCAACACTTATTACGATTGCAGATTGTTATATATTGGACTTTTAATATATGGCGAAACTACTTAAATAATTTTTTATAGTTTTATGGTATATTAAAATAACTAGCTTTTGATCTTTCAATACTTAATAAGGTGAATTAAGCGTGTTAGTTCTCAATTATTTGATAAATGTTTTTAATCTTTTTTAATTGAAATATAATTCTACTATGCAAAACTTTTGATGAAATAAATTCGCATTTTCTTTCATTTTCATTGTTTTAATTTTTTATTACCCATCATGGAAGGCGGCAATAAATTTCTCCGTTCACATAAGTATATTTTTGTTATAATTTCAATCTGGCCGTTCCAGTCATTCCAATTGCAAAACGTCAAAACCTACCCAAGCCAGCCAACTGTCAAAGTTTGGTAGGTGAGCGGTTCTCATATTTTCAGTGACAGGAAAGTTGGAGATCTCTTTATCTCTGGTTTGAAGTAGGCGACGCATTGGCGGCATATATTAAGGCACTTTGAATTGTAAATGCGCGAATAAGTATAGTACGAGGGCTGCTATATATATTTCTGGCCTAATAATGAAAATAAGCATATTTATCAACGAAAATCGTTTTTTTTTTGTTGGATTTGGCTCGTCGTGGAAGACCCACACGGTCGATTGCTCTTTTGTTTCTGTCTCATACATGATTCCATGATTCGTCACCTGTAACGTTCTTATAAACGTCTTTTGAAGCACCGCGATCGTATTTTTTCAGCATTTCTTTACACCAATCCACACGAGCCTTTTTTTGAGCGATTGTCAAATTGTGCGGGATCCAAGGACTACAAACCTTTTTTACGGCCAGGTGTTCATGCAATATCGAATGTATGCTGGTGGGAGAAATGCGTAGGCATGCCTCTATCTCAAGGTATGTTACATGACGGTCTTGCTTTATCCGTTCACGTACGGCATCGATGTTTTCTGGCACAACGGCTGTTTTTGGACGACCTTCACGGAATTCGTCTTTGAGCGAGCGTCGGCCACGATTGAATTCGATGTACCAGTTTTTCACAGTGCTATAGGATAGTGCTTCATAGCTATACAAAGATTTTAGTTCATCGATGCACTCTTGTCGTGATAATTCACATCGAAAGTTGTGAAAAATGATCGCACTAAAATGTTCACGAGTTAATTCCATTTTTTGGCCGAGATGATTTTTTTAATTCCCTGTAAATAAAACAATTCACGATTAAATGACAAAATGTTCTGAGTGATGTTATGCTAAAAAATGTCAAACTTTCCAATGGAAATGTCAGATTGCACCTGGCAAAACTTAGTGTTGCCTAGTCCAGAAATATATATAACATGAATAGAGAAAATGTTATTGAGTGAGGTCTGATCGTATTCGAATAGAGAGAGGAGAGGCGAGCAGCCTTAGGTACTTTTAGAGTAATGAAGGAGTGCGAAATAATTACGTGCTGTGTCCTCGCAGAATCGGTTCAAAAAGAGGCATCGATAGGATCAGAACTTGCTGTGCTATATTAGTAAAAATATAAAGTGAAGATATTGTTCAGGTAAGATAAAAGTGTAAAGTGATACAAAAAAAAGAATCATCTACGAACAAAATCTCCGACATACACATTTTTCTCTGTTAAAAATGGGATATTAAAGAACTTATTTTATCTTCATATTCATATTCTTGTTCTTTGGTTGAATAAGTGAGAGAGCAGTAAACAATGTTAAAATAACCATCGTTGTGAGGTGAGTTTCACGGTTGAAATATTACAAATGTTCGATATCATTACCTTCTCATTGTTTGATGTTCTCTACCTGGAAAACGTTTTAAAATTTATGTGTTTATTGGATTTATTTGCATTATATTTGGAGAACAGCCTACGCGACGAATTAGTGCAGTTCGCGGAGTTGCAAAAAAAAGAACCTTTCGTTTTTTTGTTTCAATATCTTTTTATTTATTGAATCTGCTTTTTGTTTTAAAAGCCTAACAATAAATTATAAAATCTTTAATCTATTTAAAAACTAGACACGCTCAAGCAAGGTATTGAGCTGTTTTGGTGATACATTGCTCCTCAGTACGCGGGTATATCTCTTCTTTTAAGGCGTGTGTGATCGCAGGAATGTACCAAAGCATTAGACAAAGGGTTTGGGTGATCATGGTGTTTAGATGTATATTTAATTCTGCTGTCTTCTACTTCTTTCCTTACCATTGAAATACCAAGTTCTTTACGATATTTTCATTACGCATGTACTATGGCGAACACGTGATTGATCTAAGCATTTTTGATTAGAACCTTTGTATTATGTCTATATTAGTTGCACAGGTTGTACCCCACCGTTGAATGCCATACATCCAAATCGGCTTAATGACCGCATTATATAAAAGCTCTTTGTTGTCTAGGCTAAGTTTGGAGTTTTTATTTAATAGCCAATTTAAATTTGCAGCTCTTATCTTCATGCAAGTTATTTTACAAGATATGTGTTTTCTCCACGTAAGTCTTCTATCTAGGTGAATACCAAGATAATTTACTTCATTTGCTTGGGGTACTAAAATATTGTTTATTTTTACTGCCGGACACATTTTTGCCCTAAGCGAAAATGTAACATGCTTACTCTTTTGTTCATTTACCTTTATACGAGTATGCCAGTTGGATAGCCATTCTTCGACAAACTTTAAGTGCTCGGCTAATATTCTTGATGCCGTTATATGGCATTTGTTATGGCTCACTATTGCTGTATCGTCCGCAAAAGTTGAAGTTAATACATTGTTAGCTGTTGGAAGATCTGCTGTATATATGATGTATAGTGTTGGGTCTAAAATACTGCCCTGGGGAACACCAGCCCTTATCTGTCGTTCATCGGATATAAAATCTCCCACTTTTACCATAAATTTTCTATTTTTTAAATAAGATTCCAATGTTTTATACAATTCTGAAGGTAGAATATTTTTAATCTTATATAAAAGGCCCTCATGCCATACCTTAACAAACGCCTGAGCCACGTCTTGAAATTTAGCTGAACAGTACTCTCTGTGCTCAAATGCTTTTCTTATTTCGTTAGTAACTCTATTAACTTGCTCTATCGTGCTATGTTTTTCACGAAACCCGAATTGATGCATTGATGTTATATTATTTTCGTGGAGGAAAGGAGTCATCTTTGATAGCAACAATTTTTCAAATATCTTAGAAAGACAGGGTAGAAGACTGATTGGTCTGTATGAAGACGGTTGTGTTAACTCTTTCCCAGGTTTGTCTATCAAGATAATCTGCGACTTTTTCCATGAATTAGGATAGTGCACGAGATTAAGAATTGCATTGAAAAGCAAAGAAAGCACTTCTACGGCAATATTTAGTAACTCAATTATCATTTTTGGGGTTATATTATCATGTCCTGGTGACTTTTTTGGGTTAAGTTCTTTTATAATTCTAGCAACTTCAGAAGTAGAAGTCCTAATAGACACATGCGACTCGTTTGCGGTATTAGGCAAGGTTGGCAACTCAAAGTTGTTCTTTGGGCAATTGGGTTTAAATACCTTTTCTAGGTGATTTGCCATTCCCGCCTAGCTCGCCTAGCTCGCCTTTTCTCATTTACAAGTTTCTTTATTTCATTATTGGTGATCTTTCTAAAACCAACTGGTTTGTTGTGTCTTTTTGGTGTTTCCAATACAGCTGCATTAGTTATTAAATCAGTAATTTCTCTTATATTTTCATCAATGTCTCTTCCTGTATTTATTTTGCAGTCAATATTGATGTGGGTGCTGATATACTTTCTATATTTCAACCAGTTAGTTTTATGTGATGTTAGAGAAACTTTTGGTTCAAATATCATGGGCTGTTCGTATAACTTTATTAGTACAGGAGAATGATCAGATGATAGGTCTGTACATGTATCAGCTGCCATAAGCGATCTATCTATATTTTTGACTACAGCAAAATCTATTAAGTCTGTTATTTTTCTGGTATTTCACTGGGCCAGTATGTCGGCTTACCAGGAGATATTATATCCAGCTTATTATGCTTATTCATAATAGTGTAGTACAACTGTCGTCCTTTCGGATTAATAAGACGTGAGCCCCAATACGTGTGTTTTGCGTTGTAATCTCCACCTGCTAGAAATTTTTGACCTAGTGTTCCAAAAAAGTCTTTAAATTCGATTTCTGTAATTTTAAAACGAGGTGGACAGTATATAGCAGTAAGGCTTAAGTCACAACCCCGATTTTTGAGTGAAATTGTTGTAGCTTGTAACTGTGGAGTAGCATGCGATTCTAGGGCATAGTGGTGTAAACGATTTCTAATCAACACTGCGGTGCCACCATGCGCTTTTCCATCTGGATGATTTGTGACATAGACTCTAAATCCCGGAATATTGAAATTATTTTTATTTGTTAAATGAGTTTCTGATATAAGCATTACATCAATATTCTTTTCAGACAGAAATCTGATAATCTCTAATTTATGTTGGTTAACACCGTTGGCATTCCATATACAGATATTTAGTAAGCTCATTTTTTACTTAATAATTTTGCAGCATTTGATTTTGTGATTTTATTAAATTTTGGATCATGTTTTGCATGGTAGACATAAATTGTGTCATACACTGTGTAAGATTTATAATCATAGTTTCAATACCTCAATTTGGAGGATTTTGCGGCAGTTGCATTTGCACAGTGTTGCCTTTCACCACATTTGCATAGCTTCCTTGCATATTATTATTGATAGAAGTAATAGGATTTGAACTTTTCTCTGAGGTTACTATAATTTCATTACGGGGTGTTTGTAACATTTGGTTACGACGTGCTTGAATGCCCTGTGACAACTTCGATTTCAAATCTTTATATACAGGACAAACCCTGTAGTAAGCAGTGTGATTTCCTCCACAATTGCTGCATTTTTTATTTAATTCTTCTTTCTTAAGGGTGCATTTCGATGTGGGACCGTTTCTTTTATGTGCTTCTTCCACAGTTACTCTGCGATGCAGCAAATATTTCAGATTGTAAGTTAACTCAAATAGCTCCTCCACAGACGGAGAACTCACTGGACTGGAACCCAACAAAAACAAACGGATTGGAATATAATTATTATAAATAAATAAAGAAGCATGTAAGTAGAGTGCTTATTAAACAAAGAAACAAATAGAATCTGTGCGAAAGGTTAATTAATTTTCATTAAATGTTGTAATATTTTTACGAGTGATAGTGAAGTAGAGTAATCAGACCATATAAAATGTCGCTTAGAGAATCAGAAATAAAAACGCTTATTGAGTTTGGGGTTAACTCTGCACTTTCAAATCAAGCTCAAATTTTTGATCAAAGGGTAAAAACTTTAGAAAATAAATTTGCATCATTAACAGTACCTGAAGTAGAAGTATTTAGAGATGCTGAAATCTTCTTCTTAATTGGCGTAGACACCGCTTACGCGCTTATAGCCAAGTTAACAACCGCGCGCCAATCGTTTCTTCTTTTCGCTATGTGGCGCCAATTGTATATTCCAAGCGAAGCCAGGTCCTTCTCCACTTGGTCCTTCCAACGGAGTGGAGGTCTTCCTCTTCCTCTGCTTCCCCCGGCGGGTACTGCGTCGAATACTTTCAGAACTGGAGTGTTTTCGTCCATCCGGACAACATGACCTAGCCAGCGTAGCCGCTGTCTTTTAATTCGCTGAACTATGTCAATGTCGTCGTATATCTCGTACAGCTCATCGTTCCATCGAATGCGATATTCGCCGTGGCCAACGCGCAAAGGACCATAAATCTTTCGCAGAATTTTTCTCTCGAAAACTCGCAACGTCGAATCATCCGCTGTTGTCATCGTCCAAGCCTCGGCACCATATAGCAGGACGGGAATTATGAGAGACTTATAGAGTTTGGTTTTTGTCTGTCGAGAGAGGACTTTGCACCTGTTGGCAAGAGTTATCCTGCGTTGGATATCTAGGCTGACATTGTTGGTGGTGTTTACGCTGGTTCCAAGATAGACGAAATTATCTACAACTTCAAAGTTATGACTGTCAACAGTGACATGAGTGCCAAGTCGCGAGTGCGACGACTGTTTGTTTGATGACAGGAGATATTTCGCCTTGCCCCCGTTCACTGCCAGACCCATTCGTTTTGCTTCCTTGTCCAGCCTGGAGAAAGCAGAACTAACGGCGCGGGTGTTGAGGCCGATGATATCAATATCAATAATTTCAATATCTAATAATTTTCTCCAGCAGCAGATTGAAAAAGTCGCACGATAGGGAGTCGCCTTGTCTGAAACCTCGTTTGGTATCGAACGGCTCGGAGAGGTTCTTCCCGATCCTGACGGAGCTTTTGGTGCCGCTCAACGTCAGTTTACACAACCGTATCAGTTTTGTGGGGATACCAAATTCAGACATCGCGGCATAAAGGCAGCTCCTTTTCGTGCTGTCGAAAGCAGCTTTGAAATCGACGAAGAGGTGGTGTGTGTCGATTCTCCTTTCACGGGTCTTTTCCAAAATTTGGCGCATGGTGAATATCTGGTCGGTTGTTGATTTGCCAGGTCTAAAGCCACACTGATAAGGTCCAATCAGTTCGTTGACGGTGGGCTTTAATCTTTCACACAGTACGCTCGACAGAACCTTATATGCGATGTTGAGGAGGCTAATCCCACGGTAGTTGGCGCAGATTGTGGGGTCTCCTTTTTTATGGATTGGGCATAGCAGACTTCAATTCCAGTCGTTGGGCATGCTTTCATCCGACCATATTTTACAAAGAAGCTGATGCATGCTCCTTATCAGTTCTTCGCCGCCGTGTTTAAATAGCTCGGCCGGCAATCCATCGGCCCCTGCCGCTTTGTTGTTCTTCAGGCGGCCAATTGCTATTCGAGCTTCTTCATGGTCGGGTAATGGAACGTCTGCTCCATCGTCATCGATTGGGGAATCGGGTTCGCCTTCTCCCGGTGTTGTGCTTTCACTGCCATTCAGGAGGCTGGAGAAGTGTTCCCTCCATAATTTAAGTATGCTCTGGGCATCGGTAACTAGATCACCTTTGGGGGTTCTACAAGAGTATGCTCCGGTCTTGAAACCTTCTGTAAGCCGCCGCATCTTTTCGTAGAATTTTCGAGCATTACCCCTGTCGGCCAGCTTATCGAGCTGTTCATACTCACGCATTTCGGCCTCTTTCTTCTTCTGTCTGCAAATGCGTCTCGCTTCCCTCTTCAACTCTCGGTATCTATCCCATCCCGCACGTGTTGTGGTCGATCGTAACGTTGCGAGGTAGGCAGCCTGTTTTCTCTCCGCTGCGACACGGCACTCCTCGTCGTACCAGCTGTTCTTTTGCACTTTCCGAAAACCAATGGTTTCGGTTGCAGCTGTACGTAAGGAGTTTTAAATGCCGTCCCACAGTTCCCTTATACCGAATTGTTGATGAGTGCTCTCAGAGAGCAGGAGTGCAAGCCGAGTAGAAAAACGTTCGGCTGTCTGTTGTGATTGCAGCTTCTCGACGTCGAACCTTCCTTGTGTTTGTTGGCGTGCGCTTTTTGCTGCACAGAGGCGGGTGCGAATTTTGGCTGCAACAATATAGTGGTCCGAGTCGATGTTAGGACCTCGGAGCGCACGCACATCTAAAACACTGGAGACGTGTCTTCCGTCTATCACAACATGATCGATCTGGTTGGTGGTTTTTCGATCCGGAGACAGCCAGGTAGCTTGATGTATCTTCTTATGCTGGAATCTAGTACTACAGATAACCATATTTCGGGCCCGGCGAAGTCGATCAGCCTCAACCCATTTGGGGATCTTTCGTTGTGGAGGCTGAATTTACCGACCGTAGTGCCAAAGATACCTTCTTTGCCCACCCTGGCGTTAAAGTCGCCAAGCACGATTTTTACATCGTGGCGGGGGCATCTCTCATAAGTGCGCTCCAAGCACTCATAAAAGGCATCTTTGGTCACATCGTCCTTCTCTTCCGTCGGGGCGTGGGCGCAAATCAGCGATATGTTGAAGAACTTCGCTTTGATGCGGATTGTGGCTAGACGTTCATTCTCCGGAGTGAATGATAGTACTCGGCGACGGAGTCTCTCTCCCACCACGAATCCAACACCAAACTTGCGCTCCTTTATATGGAAACTGTAGTAAATGTCACAAGGACCTACTCGTTTCTGTCCTTGTCCCGTCCATCGCATTTCTTGGACGGCGGTGATGTCAGCCTTTATTTTCACGAGGACATCAACCAGCTGGGCAGCGGCGCCTTCCCAATTAAGGGACCGGACATTCCAGGTGCATGCCCTCAATTCGTAGTCCTTCTTTCGTTTGCCATGGTCGTCATCAAAAGGGGGGTCACTCATCCGAGGCTTGTTGTTCCTTTTCATTGGGGGTGTTTTTTACTTGGCGGGTCCCAAACCCAGCGCACAACCCTATGCAGGGGATGTTTCGCCTTCTCACGTTAGCTCGCCTTCAAACGGATGTTCTTAGGCTACCCAGAGGATACTTGGTCCAAGACCGGAAGTCGTGAGCTGCTTGAGTCATATGCAAAAGAATCGTTTCTGGCCACTCACAAGTGAATGGCGATCAGAGAACTTTCCTCACTTGCGTGAACTTCTACACAGATGCTGAAATAGTACCAGGAATATGTTGCGATGAATCATTAGACATGGTAAAATCACTACATGATTTCGAAGGGAAAAACGAGACATATGTCTCATGGCGTAAGGCTGCTCATGCGGCTTATTAACTATTTGAGAGTTATGTAGGAAGTTCTAAACACTACCAGGCAATAGGCATTATTAGAAATAAAATAAGGGGCTCCGCTGATATGGTGCTGTCCTCATACGATACACCGCTGAATTTTAAAGCTATTATCAACAGGCTAGACTTTACCTACGCTGACAAACGACCTATTTACCTTATTGAACAAGAGTTATCGACTCTACATCAAGGAAACTTGTCAATAATGCAGTACTATGAGGAAATCGAGCGTAAGTTAACGCTCCTCATTAATAAAACTATAATGACACACGACAGCCCCTTAGCTTCCTCCCTTAACGACAAATACAGAACACATGCACTAAGAGTATTTATTTCAGGCACGAAAAACCCCTTAAGTGACATTCTTTTTGCAGCACGTCCAAATGACCTGCCATCAGCATTAGCCTTAGCTCAAGAAGTTGAGTCTAATCATGAACGTTTCCAATTCGCAAACAATTTTGCTAAAAGCTTAGAAGAAAGAGCTCATAGAAATGAATATCAGCATCAAAAAAGCTTAGATCCAAACAATGAAAACGTGCAACTGGCTAAAAATCCATTTTTTGGCAGACAAAAAACACAAAATAGAAGACCATTTTCAAAACAGGATACACCCCACCCTCTAATCAGATCATTAAAAGATCATATAATGGCACTGCACGGTATACGAGACCAAAGCAACAAAGGATAAATCATCTTTTACAAAATAAAACTACACTTGCTCAAGACGAATCTGATTATCAAATTACAGCCGAATTAGAGGCAAATGATATTACAGATAAAACTAATCAATATAATGAATTAAATTTTTTTAGAAATTCCTCCCTGTTACCGTTTGTAGAGCGAACGATAGCATAAAGCTTCTTATTGACATAGGAGCTTCAAAAAATTATATTAAACCTTTAACTAAGACTTTCTGCAAGAAATTACCTTTCACCACTTGCGCTCAACAACTACACTCCGGTGGCACGGCACATTGCAATACTCGTCCCAGCCACCTACAACCATTGGAAGTAATAGACGATGGTATCATCATTTTAAATGATGCATCTAGCCACCGATGCCCAGAGCATACTTAGATTATGGAGGGAACACTTCTCCAGCCTGCTGAATGGCAGTGAACACATAGCACCAGGAGAAGGCGAACCCGATTCCCCAATCGATGACGATGGAGCAGACGTTCCATTGCCCGGCCATGACGAAGTTCGAATAGCAGTTGCCCGCCTGAAGAACAACAAAGCGGCAGGGGCCGACGGATTGCCGGCCGAGCTATTCAAACACGGCGGCGAAGAACTGATAAGGAGCATGCATCAGCTTCTTTGCAAAATATGGTCGGAAGAGAGCATGCCCAACGATTGGAATTTAAGTGTGCTATGCCCAATCCATAAAAAAGGAGACCCCACAATCTGCGCCAACTACCGTGGGATTACCCTCCTCAACATCGCATATAAGGTTCTGTCGAGCGTATTGTGTGAAAGATTAAAGCCCACTGTCAACAAGCTGATTGGACCTTATCAGTGTGGCTTCAGACCTGGTAAATCAACAACCGAGCAGATATTCAGCATGCGCCAAATCTTGGAAAAGACCCGTGAAAGGAGAATCGACACTCACCACCTATTCGTCGATTTCAAAGCTGCTTTCGACAGCACGAAAAGGAGCTGCCTTTATGCCGCGATGTCTGAATTTGGTATCTCGCAAAACTAATACGGCTGTGTAAACTGACGTTGAGCAACACGAAAAGCTGCGTCAGGATCGGGAAGGACCTCTCCGAGCCGTTCGATACCAAACGAGGTTTCAGACAAGGCGACTCCCTATCGTGCGACTTTTTCAATCTGCTGCTGGAGAAAATTATTAGAGCTGCAGAACTGAATCGAGCAGGTACAATCTTTTATAAGAGTGTACAGCTGCTGGCGTATGCCGATGATATTGATATCATCGGTCTCAACACCCGCGCCGTTAGTTCTGCTTTCTCCAGACTGAACAAGGAAGCAACGCAAATGGGTCTGGCAGTGAACGAGGGCAAGACGAAATATCTCCGGTCATCAAACAAACAGTCGTCGCACTCGCGACTTGGCACTCACGTCACTGTTGACAGTCATAACTTTGAAGTTGTAGATAATTTCGTCTATTTAGGAACCAGCATTAACACCACCACAATGTCAGCCTAGAAATCCAACGCAGGATTACTCTTGCCAACAGGTGCTACTTCGGACTGAGTAGGCAATTGAAAAGTAAAGTCCTCTCTCGACGAACAAAAACCAAACTCTATAAGTCGCTCATAATTCCCGTCCTGCTATATGGTGCAGAGGCTTGGACGATGACAACAACCGATGAGTCGACGTTGCGAGTTTTCGAGAGAAAAGTTCTGCGGAAGATTTATGGTCCTTTGCGCGTTGGCCACGGCGAATACCGCATCCGATGGAACGATGAGCTGTACGAGATATACGACGACATCGACATAGTTCAGCGAATTAAAAGACAGCGGCTACGCTGGCTAGGTCATGTTGTCCGGATGGATGAAAACACTCCAGCCCTGAAAGTATTCGACGCAGTACCCGCCGCGGGAAGCAGAGGAAGAGGAAGACCTCCACTCCGGTGGAAGGACCAAGTGGAGAAGGACCTGGCTTCGCTTGGATTATCCAATTGGCGCCACGTAGCGAAGAGAAGAAACGATTGGCGCGCTGTTGTTGACTCGGCTATAATCGCGTAAGCGGTGTCTACGCCAGTGAAGAAGAAGAAGAACTGCTGTTATAAAAATGGACAACAGTTCCGGAAAAACCATCTATGGTACATTTCTGGTGACATTCGATGAAGAAGTCGAAATAAATGGGTCTCTATTCTCGAACATGAAGAATATTGTTAGACGACATCCCAGCTCAGCGCATCGGCGTTCTTGAATATCACTGGACACCAAGAAATTCTAAGTCTATCATACCTACAAAGGCTTAACATCAAGAATCTACAATACATTGGAGAAATAGATAAAAAACTGACAACAAGGCCCGCAACGTTTAGCGTGGCTATCCTCCTCATCATAGCTATTGTATTTTCTATTTTGAAGGTGCTCCAAAAATTAAAAGAAAAGAGACGCCCATCTTCCCTAAAGATTGTTATTGACAGCCTGAGGAAGCCCGAGGACGGCCTACAACTAGAAGGGGAGGAGTTAACTCAAATAGCTCATCCACAGACGGAGAACTCACGCGTGGCGTGAGTTAACAAAATTCTTATCTCACGTCAGCCACTGCATTGGTCGCCTGATGCTATTAATAGTGAAACAATACAAAGCCACGTAGCTAATAGTAAATAGGCTCTAGATATACTTTTCTTTAGATTTAAGTTTTAGTTATAAATTGTAGCTCATAAGGTGCAGCAGTAGCTCACCAAATTATTATAAAATAAATAATTAAAAAAATAATAAGACTTGTTCAACTTATTTAACTTGTATATAGGATGGGTCTCATTTTTTTTTAGCTGATTCGAATTCGGCAACAATTCAATTTTAAACATTGGCTGTGGTACTTTGTTTCTATTAAATATATTTACAACTGTTTTAATTCCAAAACCACATTCCTCCAATGCTTCTTTCACTTCACTAGAGTCTACGGTGGACTCTATACCCTTGATTACAACAACTAGGCCCTTAGAGCTTTTCAGTTGATACGAATAATAAAATTTGTTTTTATTCGACAAAAATTTAATGATTTCCATGAAACTTTTTTCAGTGTAAGACTGAATTTTTGTTAGTGCCAACAATTTCACTTAAATTCGCAATAAGAGTATTACTGCTACGCTCGCGCAAGTACATTGGAGGTGGTTTGGCATTAACGACCGTGGTGGTACCCTTCGCATCGTCGTCTGAACCATTGCTTAGTATGGCAAATCTGTTGCCATTTAAAACTTCCGTTTTATTTTTATTTGGTGTGCCGCCTTAAAATTTTTTAGGATTGACCGCTGATTTAGAAGGACTTAATTTCCTTTTTATATTGACGTAGCGGTCAACGCCTGTTTGTACAGACGGGCCTTTTTTTGTTGGTACACTCTCACCTTGCTTTGTGATTTTCTTCGTTGCCTGCGCGTTTGCTGGTAGCTGCAGGCTGGTTGGTGTCAGGGCATTTGTTGTTGCCCGATTGTTGTTTTCGGCTGCTACTGCTGACTGCGTTCATTGCTTCGATTCCTTTTCAGCTGATCGCCGCGATGACTCATCATCGCCGTTACACTTTTTATTGCCAGTAGTTGTGGTTGTTGTTGAGTCGACAAAACTGAAGTAGGCATTTAAGGAATGCCTACGGCCTTGCTGATGAGGCTGCGAGGCACTCATTATTGTTTGTTTGGTTTTTTGTTTTTTTGTTTTCACTTGTTGATTCGTGCACTAATTGTTTATGTTTATTATTATTAATTTGTGTGCACTGTTTTTAATGTTTGTTTCTTCTTAATTGGCGTAGACACCGCTTACGCGATTATAGCCGAGTTAACAACCGCGCGCCAGTCGTTTCTTCTTTTCGCTACGTGGCGCCAATTGGATATTCCAAGCGAAGCCAGGTCCTTCTCCACTTGGTCCTTCCAACGGAGTGGAGGTCTTCCTCTTCCTCTGCTTCCCCCGGCGGGTACTGCGTCGAATACTTTCAGAGCTGGAGTGTTTTCATCCATCCGGACAACATGACCTAGCCAGCGTAGCCGCTGTCTTTTAATTCGCTGAACTATGTCAATGTCGTCGTATATCTCGTACAGCTCATCGTTCCATCGAATGCGATATTCGCCGTGGCCAACGCGCAAAGGACCATAAATCTTTCGCAGAACTTTTCTCTCGAAAACTCGCAACGTCGACTCATCCGCTGTTGTCATCGTCCAAGCCTCTGCACCATATAGCAGGACGGGAATTATGAGAGACTTATAGAGTTTGGTTTTTGTCTGTCGAGAGAGGACTTTGCTTCTCAATTGCCTACTCAGTCCGAAGTAGCACCTGTTGGCAAGAGTTATCCTGCGTTGGATTTCTAGGCTGACATTGTTGGTGGTGTTTACGCTGGTTCCAAGATAGACGAAATTATCTACAACTTCAAAGTTATGACTGTCAACAGTGACGTGAGTGCCAAGTCGCGAGTGCGACGACTGTTTGTTTGATGACAGGAGATATTTCGTCTTGCCCTCGTTCACTGCCAGACCCATTCGTTTTGCTTCCTTGTCCAGTCTGGAGAAAGCAGAACTAACGGCGCGGGTGTTGAGGCCGATGATATCAATATCATCGGCATACGCCAGCAGCTGTACACTCTTATAGAAGATTGTACCCGCTCGATTAAGTTCTGCAGCTCGAACTATTTTCTCCAGCAGCAGATTGAAAAAGTCGCACGATAGGGAGTCGCCTTGTCTGAAACCTCGTTTGGTATCGAACGGCTCGGAGAGGTTCATCCCAATCCTGACGGAGCTTCTGGTGCCGCTCAACGTCAGTTTACACAGCCGTATCAGTTTTGCGGGGATACCAAATTCAGACATCGCGGCATAAAGGCAGCCCCTTTTCGTGCTGTCGAAAGCAGCTTTGAAATCGACGAAGAGGTGGTGTGTGTCGATTCTCCTTTCACGGGTCTTTTCCAAGATTTGGCGCATGGTGAATATCTGGTCAGTTGTTGATTTGCCAGGTCTAAAGCCACACTGATAAGGTCCAATCAGTTCGTTGACGGTGGGCTTTAATCTTTCACACAATACGCTCGATAGAACCTTATATGCGATGTTGAGGAGGCTAATCCCACGGTAGTTGGCGCAGATTGTGGGGTCTCCTTTTTTATGGATTGGGCATAGCACACTTAAATTCCAGTCGTTGGGCATGCTTTCGTCCGACCATATTTTACAAAGAAGCTGATGCATGCTCCTTATCAGTTCTTCGCCGCCGTGTTTGAATGCTCGGCCGGCAATCCATCGGCCCCTGCCGCTTTGTTGTTCTTCAGGCGGGTGATTGCTATTCGAACTTCTTCATGGTCGGGTAATGGAACGTCTGCTCCATCGTCATCGATTGGGGAATCGGGTTCGCCTTCTCCCGGTGTTGTGCTTTCACTGCCATTCAGCAGGCTAGAGAAGTGTTCCCTCCATAATTTAAGTATGCTCTGGGCATCGGTAACTAGATCACCTTTGGGGGTTCTACAAGAGTATGCTCCGGTCTTGAAACCTTCTGTAAGCCGCCGCATCTTTTCGTAGAATTTTCGAGCATTACCCCTGTCGGCCAGCTTATCGAGCTGTTCATACTCACGCATTTCGGCCTCTTTCTTCTTCTGTCTGCAAATGCGTCTCGCTTCCCTCTTCAACTCTCGGTATCTATCCCATCCCGCACGTGTTGTGGTCGATCGTAACGTTGCGAGGTAGGCAGCCTGTTTTCTCTCCGCTGCGACACGGCACTCCTCGTCGTACCAGCTGTTCTTTTGCACTTTCCGAAAACCAATGGTTTCGGTTGCAGCTGTACGTAAGGAGTTTGAAATGCCGTCCCACAGTTCCCTTATACCGAATTGTTGATGAGTGCTCTCAGAGAGCAGGAGTGCAAGCCGAGTAGAAAAACGTTCGGCTGTCTGTTGTGATTGCAGCTTCTCGACGTCGAACCTTCCTTGTGTTTGTTGGCGTGCGTTTTTTGCTGCACAGAGGCGGGTGCGAATTTTGGCTGCAACAATATAGTGGTC
The DNA here is from genome assembly GCF_023373825.1 of Bactrocera dorsalis. Lineage (NCBI taxonomy): Eukaryota > Metazoa > Arthropoda > Insecta > Diptera > Tephritidae > Bactrocera > Bactrocera dorsalis. Next base: position 60,798,098 of record NC_064303.1, read on the forward strand.
CGAGTCGATGTTAGGACCTCGGAGGGCACGCACATCTAAAACACTGGAGACGTGTCTTCCGTCTATCACAACATGATCGATCTGGTTGGTGGTTTTTCGATCCGGAGACAGCCAGGTAGCTTGATGTATCTTCTTATGCTGGAATCTAGTACTACAGATAACCATATTTCGGGCCCCGGCGAAGTCGATCAGCCTCAACCCATTTGGGGATGTTTCGTCGTGGAGGCTGAATTTACCGACCGTAGTGCCAAAGATACCTTCTTTGCCCACCCTGGCGTTAAAGTCGCCAAGCACGATTTTGACATCGTGGCGGGGGCATCTCTCATAAGTGCGCTCCAAGCACTCATAAAAGGCATCTTTGGTCACATCGTCCTTCTCTTCCGTCGGGGCGTGGGCGCAAATCAGCGATATGTTGAAGAACCTCGCTTTGATGCGGATTGTGGCTAGACGTTCATTCACCGCAGTGAATGATAGTACTCGGCGACGGAGTCTCTCTCCCACCACGAATCCAACACCAAACTTGCGCTCCTTTATATGGCCACTGTAGTAAATGTCACAAGGACCTACTCGTCTCTGTCCTTGTCCCGTCCATCGCATTTCTTGGACGGCGGTGATGTCAGCCTTTATTTTCACGAGGACATCAACCAGCTGGGCAGCGGCACCTTCCCAATTAAGGGACCGAACATTCCAGGTGCATGTCCTCAATTCGTAGTCCTTATTTCGTTTGCCATGGTCGTCATCAAAAGGGGGGTCACTCATCCGAGGCTTGTTGTTAATATTCGCTGGGGGTGTTTTTTTACGTGGCGGGTCCCAAACCCAGCGCACAACCCTATGCAGGGGATGTTTCGCCTTCTCACGTTAGCTCGCCTTCAAACGGATGTTCTTAGGCTACCCAGAGGATACTTGGTCAAAGACCGGAAGTCGTGAGCTGCTTGAGTCATATGCAAAAGAATCGTTTCTGGCCACTCCCAAGTGAATGGCGATCAGAGAACTTTCCTCACTTGCGTGAACTTCTACACATGACTCCATTTACAATTTATAAATTGTTTTTTTGTTTTACTTTTTGCTTGGTTTTATGATTATTTTTTTTTTTTTGTAAAGTTTGAATTCACGGAGCGAGTTAAATAACACGTCCGTACTCTTTGGACACTCTCTAACCGTGAACTTTTGGAACTGCAATTTTATAAACTTCTTTTAAATAATTCTTTAGAATCGTTTCTCCAAAACTTAGAAAATGCCTTGCGTATTTACTTGTCTCTCATGATCACTAATTTCTCTGGCGAATGTTCCTTTTCAACGATAAAACGTATTAATTAAAAAAAAACGATGGATCAAAAACGTCTTAATCATTTTATTTCGTCTTGCTTACAGAATATGGTATTAAAAATGTTGTTTATAAGTTTACGCATATTAATTAAATGAAGAAATAAAGAACCTTTATCAAGCCATGGGCTTCTTGGCAGCATTTGCTACAGGCCCCGCGTTGCTTCGATATTGTCATTTGAACGAAGTAAACACGATTCAGACACTATTTTGTATGATATTGAGGCCGTCAAACATCCGCTAATTTTGGAAAATTATTTAGTAATGAAGACACGCTATTCTATCGTGTAACACTCCATTTTAACTAAAAAAAGCCTAACCTATCAACTGTCGATGTGTTATTATATTTACAGGGTTGTCAACAAATACTTTAGCAAATTTAAATCTTGCGTTAATTTTGGGACACCCTGTAATAAGTGCAAGTTTATTGAATATATATTAATGATTAGACCTACAGCATAAACGTTCTTTTAATCTATTTTATTTTATCTACCTGATAATTCGGGTGGTGGAGCACGGTGTGGCTCGTTCCATAATTGTGGTTGGCCGTGGAGAAACGGTCGGCGCAAATGATTCCACAAATATTAAATAAAACAAAAGGTTTCATATAATATATATTAGGGTGATTCAAAAAAAAAATTTTTTGTTTTTTTTGATTGGTACTCGGAAAAATGGGTTCCTAGACACCTTTAAGAAAGCCTCTCCAAATATGAGTTTTTAATTGTAACGGGAAGGTCCTCCGCCTAACGGTTTTCTATTTTTTCTTATTATCAGATAGAAAAATTTATATCTTGCTTCCAACTACTTGAAAAAATATCTTGTTAATTAGGTTTTGTAGGAAATTGAATGCTCTAAAATATAGTCTCTTATGATTTTTTTGTAAACCCAACCGTTTAAAAGATATTAACGGTTGAAATTTGACTATTTTTGGAAAAATTCTTTATTTCTTATTAATTTAATAACTCAATGAAAACAAATTATTATGACTGATGAAACTCATAGTTTTGTAGGAAATTTACTGCTCTATAAAAATGGTCTACTGTAATTTTTCGATAAAGTTAAGCGTTTACGAGATATTCATCGTCAAAAATCAGTGCATATTAGGGTGGATCAAAAGAAATAAATTTTTTTTTTTCGTTTGGTACTCTGAAAAATAGGTTCCTAAGCACCTCTAGGTTAGCCTCTCCAAAAACCTATTCGTAATAATTTTTTTTCATTGAGTTATAAAATTATTAAGAAATAAAAAATTTTCCCAAAAATCATCAAATTTTAACTGTTAATATCTTTTAAACGGTTGGGTTTACAAAAAAATCATAAGAGACCATATTTTAGAGCATTCAATTTCCTACAAAACCTAATTAACAAGATATTTTTTCAAGTAGTTGGAAGCGAGATATAAATTTTTCTATCTGATAATAAGAAAAAATAGAAAACCGTTAGGCGGAGGACCTTCCCGTTACAATTAAAATCTCATATTTGGAGAGGCTTTCTTTGAGGTGTCTAGGAACCTATTTTTGCGAGTACCAATTGAAAAAAAAATAAAAAAAAAAATTTTTGAATCACCCTAATATATATATATTTGCTGTCGCAAAAGAAGAGAGTGCACAACTTTTTTAGTTAACGTTTAGTTGCGTTCGAATTAAAACTTCGAAGCAAAGATTGCTCTGCCGATACAGACGTGGCAAAGAAATTGGGCGGGGCGGGGTCAACACTACCTTAGAAAAAATTCAAGTTTACTATTTTCTACTGAGTTTAAATCAAATGTTTGTTTTTTGCATTTAATGGACAAAAATATTGATATCCACCAAACATTTATTTTTGTCATATATTCAGATTATTTCCTACTAAACAAACGATTAGTTTGTTTCACAAATATACTAATTTTATTGACTTTATTTATTTTTCAATATTAAATTACAAACAGATACAATGCATTCATTATTAGAATAAAAAGGATTGCTTTTGTGGAGACTTACATTACTACACGTTCTTTATTTAATTCACTTTTGTTATATATTTTCTTATAATTAATACTGAAGATTTAAATTGAGTTTTATGTAAATGATTTTGTGTCTTTTTGAGTACGCGTGAGTTATAGAAGAAATAGAAATTCTTTGAAAAAACTAGCTTAGGATAATTGTAACAATGTAACATTTGTAACGCTTAGTATATTCCCTCGAATGTTAATGTCAAGAATAATGGTATATGCAATTGTTAGGGTTACCATATCAGGTCTCAATCAAAATCAGTTCCATTGCATACGAGGTTTGACAATTACGAGTATATAAATAATGAGACTGATTTTATTGCCAGACTTGTGGTAAACCTGTGACCTTGATACTCGTATATTTAGTTCGCCTGCTGCGTCAAGTAGAGTACACGTGTGTTTGTAGTGCTCGTCACGAAAATGGAAAAACGAAATCAAGAACAACGCGTTGCGATAAAATTTTGGGCCAGATTGGGCGAAACAGCTTCGGAAACGTACGTTAAAGAAGCTGGTTTTTCCAACAATACGACACGGAAACCAAACGCCAAAGCTCACAATGGTCGTCTCCGCGCGCCCCCAGCCCGAAAAAAGCTCGCATGAGCAAGTCGAAGCTGAAAACAATGATTATTGCCTTTTTTTGATAGCCGTGGAATCGTCCACAAAGAATTCGTTCCACCGGGGAAAACTGTGAATCAAGTTTACTATTGCCAAGTACTCGAAAGATTGCGAAAACGAGTCAACAGGGTGCGCCCAGACATCGCTCGTAACTGGATCCTTCATCACGACAACGCGCCATGACAAACCGCCCTCAGCGTGTCCCAGTATTTGGCATCTAAAGGGATCGCCGTGTTGCAACGGCCGCCTTATTCGCCCGACATGTCGTGGTTAAAGGAACCCATTTTGAGTCGATTACGGACATCCAGGTTGCCGTGACGAGGATACTCGCGGACATCCCAGTCGAAGCGTTCCAGAAATGTTACGAAGCATGGAAAACGCCTGGAATCGCTGTATAGCTGCCCAAGGGGACTACTTTTAAGGGGATGGCAAAGTTGTGGAATAATTTTCAAATATGCGGGTTTTATGGAATCAGTCTCATTACTTAATTGTCATACCTCGTATATGTACCCCCCATACATTAATCGAATTTGACTACCAACTTTCACCCAACCGCCGTTTTTTTTCTTTGTCATATGGTGTGCGTTCCAAAACTCAACCGAGTGAATGATATGATTTATGTAAATCCATCCTACGCGGTGCGCGCAAATTCAAAACGCTCAATTAGAATAAAACGCTGTGACGCTCCAGGGAATCAGTGCATTTTTCACGAAAATCAGGGAATCCCCTGACAAATTAGGGAATATGGGAACCCTAGCTATCGTGCTGCCAGGTGTGTTAGGTCTCCACATTTAATACCTGTACGTGATACAGTCACAAGTCTCTAAATATGAGATTTTAAGTTAGAGACAATTTTTGAGACTTGAGACGTTTTTGCTATTCTGTAAGTGACAATCACAAAATCTTTTACATTTCATTATTCAGAGATATTTTTTTACACTTCAGTGAAAATAAATATGTCGATAACAAGTATTAAATTTTCTATAACATAGACAAAAACGTTATTATCAATAAAAATATAAATATATGTTCACTTTGCTTCTTAATATTTACGAAATTTATGTAAAATTTATTTATTTTTATCCTTTTCGTGTTTGAGCTGCATACAAAATATATAAAAAATTACAATCGATTAATAACTATGATGATCTCTATTCAGTATATTCAAAATGGCAGAGTTATTTTTAGTTTTGTAACCTGCTAACTATCAGGTCTCAAATTTGAGGCAATGTTTTGAGACTAACGCTAGAGACTGTTTAGTGAATACTAACCAGTCACAAATTGAGACTGTTTAAATGAGTTAAGCATCCACCCACTCTAGCCGGGAAAAACTGGCCCATCCTAGTAAGACACAGCTAATATACCACAGCCGATGACACCATAACACATACATTACCACACAACTCACCACACTTCTACATCAACCCACATAACATAAAGGATGGTCCGCTGAGCAGGTTTATCAATTCGATCTATACAAGCCGGGCATCAACATTCGCTTCTTCACTGCGCCGCATCGGCACCTTTCGACACAATTCCTTCTAAACAAATCGATCAACAATATTCGTTCCCGGCTATACATTGCGCTGCGTCGACACATAATTCAATAGGACTTTTGCTAGACTTCGTCACAACCCGGTTCCTGTGAGCAGCTTTCCTTCATTATATAAACAACAATTTCGCACTGCGATTATTTAAAACATCACAGTTCCTTCGATTTAGACATATTTAAAATTGCATTGTATGCTACATGTATAAACAATTAAAAAGAAAATTAAAAATCAACAAATTATACACGAAATCGCTCGCGAATATTCATTTGCATGCTTAATCGCGGGTATAAGTGAATTGTGCATATCCTTGCAAATTGGGGATTTGTTCAGAGACTTTACCTCAAAATGTCTCAAATAGAGACTAGAGACTGGTTACAGAATCCTGCTAATAGTCTGGGTAGTTTTGAGTTAATGAGAAACTCGTAAACCATTAGTTAGCTCCCGTATTTAATCCCTATGTGAGCACCCGGGTGTCCACCACCACACTTTTCTGCTAGCAATTCGGTGAAATAATTTTTTATCAAACTGAGCTTTTGAATCGTTGCAATTTAACATCCAACAAAGCTATTTCAGTACTTAAAATTGAAAAAATTGTATGAAGTTGAAAAATATGTTTGAAATTAGGTAACTCGCGGGGAGCACCCACTATATGAAAATCAATGCAATCATCTGTAAATGAGATTCAATACAGATAAATGTTTCAACTATATAATTTGGGATGACTAATTACTTGAATTCGCAACATAAATTTATTAAAATCTTCATTAATTATTCAGCACAATCAGGACTTAGTACTTTCGATATACAAGCATACAGTTTATTTTTCTTCAATGTACCAGTGATTGTCAATTTCCATGGGAGCAAGCGCTTAGCTAAAGGCAAAGTCGTAAAATAAGTTTCCATTGTTATATTTCGGCCACTTCCTTTGAATGGAGCTGCAAGTTCTTTTACGACTCTCTTTCCTTGATTTTTTTCTCGAACATTGGCAGCGTTTTCAGCATCGCAAATCCAAACAAATTTTTTTTGCCGTATTTAGCGGGTTGTGTAAATTTTGTGTGCCTACGATAAGTATAATTTTCCGTAGTTCGTTTGTGAACTTTACCCAAATTTGCATTGAACATTGTCCATAAATCACGTATAGGAGCAGCTTTATCATTTTCTGTACGTGCTTGGTGTGTGTTGGCATCATCAAAACGAATATAACGCAAAAGAAATCGAAATCTTTTGAAACCCATCGCCGCACGATAAAGATGATACGAGTTACTCTTCCACATATATTATTATTGGCGTCATAGCAAATCAGAATCCCAATGAACGCATTTATTTCTTGCACAGTTACCGAACGCCACGCTCTATTCGAATTAAAATTTTACGCGTACAACGAAGCGAATTAGAATTTATAGACGCTTAGAGCTTTCTGGTTAGTATACCGAACAATAAAATCAACCATTTCAACTGAGATTATAGTCTTAAATCTCCTATGGACAATGTTTCTGTAGATCTAGCAGGGCCACTTTTCTGTCGCAAAATATTGTGAGAAGCAGTTTGTCGAATTTCAGGCGGTTTCTTACACCAGACAGACATCGTATTCATTGCCATATTCTATATCTCCTTCTTTCCCTCTCGTCGATACACCTGCGTCTATATCGTCTGCTTCACTCACTTCTGACTCACTGGTCATCTCCCCCGTACGGTGAAAGTCGAAATATTATTGGACAAAATTTTGCTCACCATCCGAATTGATAAGGTGTTAGATTATCTTCCATTAGGAACTGTCAATTATTATCTCTCATAAATGCTCGATTAAGTCCACAAAGTGTTCGAAATTGTTCGATTAATAGTTAAAAATGTCGATTCTAAAGCAAAGCCGCTCTATGCTCATCGACGTAGTCGACTTTCCGATTTCTCTTCCAGAAAAATAAAATGTGCGACAAGAGTCAAGCATAGGTAAAATACTTGTTATATTCTCCTAAGAGAATTATTAAATTGTTTTTTCAGAATTTCGTTCGCTTGCAAACTTCGAAAGTGTTTTATTATAACGGGTGATTTTTTTGAGGTTAGGATTTTCATGCATTAGTATTTGACAGATCACGTGGGATTTCAGACATGGTGTCAAAGAGAAAGATGCTCAGTATGCTTTGACATTTCATCATGAATAGACTTACTAACGAGCAACGCTTGCAAATCATTGAATTTTATTACCAAAATCAGTGTTCGGTTCGAAATGTGTTTCGCGCTTTACGTCCGACAAATTTTGTTGAGCGATGAGGCTCATTTCTGGTTGAATGGCTACGTAAATAAGCAAAATTGCCGCATTTGGGGTGAAGAGCAACCAGAAGCCGTTCAAGAACTGCCCATGCATCCCGAAAAATGCACTGTTTGGTGTGGTTTGTACGCTGGTGGAATCATTGGACCGTATTTTTTCAAAGATGCTGTTGGACGCAACGTTACGGTGAATGGCGATCGCTATCGTTCGATGCTAACAAACTTTTTGTTGCCAAAAATGGAAGAACTGAACTTGGTTGACATGTGGTTTCAACAAGATGGCGCTACATGCCACACAGCTCGCGATTCTATGGCCATTTTGAGGGAAAACTTCGGACAACAATTCATCTCAAGAAATGGACCCGTAAGTTGGCCACCAAGATCATGCGATTTAACGCCTTTAGACTATTTTTTGTGGGGCTACGTCAAGTCTAAAGTCTACAGAAATAAGCCAGCAACTATTCCAGCTTTGGAAGACAACATTTCCGAAGAAATTCGGGATATTCCGGCCGAAATGCTCGAAAAAGTTGCCCAAAATTGGACTTTCCGAATGGACCACCTAAGACGCAGCCGCGGTCAACATTTAAATGAAATTATCTTCAAAAAGTAAATGTCATGAACCAATCTAACGTTTCAAATAAAGAACCGATGAGATTTTGCAAATTTTATGCGTTTTTTTTTTTTTAAAAGTTATCAAGCTCTTAAAAAATCACCCTTTAGATACCGGGTACCCTGGGTTAAGGGTTAATAAACATATGTAGGAGTAATTCGTTTTGAAATGCATGACAATTTTCTTTTTATGGATTGTTGTTTCAAAAGAATACTATAAGAGAAACAATGAAAGATAAATTTCAATAAAAGGAAGTAAAACAAAGTCAATGATTTGACTTAGAGAAGTCGCTGGTACATCGACAAGTCGAAGCTCGTAGGACTAATGTCATTGTCATGAATAATTTTACATCTCGACCAGCCATTGAAGCCTTGGGTAGTCTCATTTGCACCAAATACAAGCAGCGTTCTAAATGTAAAAAAGTCGTGCAAAATATTCTATAGTAATGATAAATTGCATACTCGTATAACGTAAAATTGTGCTTGGCCTGAGCAGTTAGCTTACCCGTAATGCGTCAGTGGCGCACAAAATATAAGATTATCTGGTTCAATGAGAACATGTGGATGGTTTTTTGTAATAGTATTTTTTTCCTTTTTATATTGAAATAAACAATTTTTTACCATACAAAAACTATGATAACGTTCAACTCTGACTCTTCATCACAACTACTAGAAGGAATGTAGTCCTTGCCTCTATCAACATAATCATCGTCTTCTAAGTCACAAAAATCTGACAGATCGGAGAGATCAGCTTTTAAAGTTTCATTTATCTCTTTACTTCTAAGTTTTTTCCTTGACATCTTTTATTTTTTTCAAATAAGTTGAATTAATTCGTCTAAAGCAATAAAGAAAGAAAAAGACTTTAAATGTGTACCGGTGAACACGCGGCCCCAAGAAGTAAAATTACTTCCTGATGGCCGCGTGATCACCGGTGCACACACGGAAAATTGATGAAAAATCAAGGAAAAAGTGAAAAATTTCAAATATACAATAAATGGACATAAAAATAGTGCTCTCAGAAAAAATATGTATTTTGGCCCGAATGAGTAAATCGCGATTTTGGGGCTTGGCGCGAGATGTGTTAAATAATTGGCAACAAAATATTGATAAATTCAATAATTTATATTTCTGCACTTGCATACTATGCAATTATACAATTAATATTACAATTTTTGCTAGTTGCACATTGGTCTGGTCAGGCCTAAAGAGTACGGTAGAAGGTGTATGAAACATAAATAAACATAAGGGTTAAAAAGTATACAATTATACTAAGAGCTTAGCGCTGAGTATGAGCAGCGTAAGTCAAGACCTTGGTCTAAACCTCATATAATAATATTCAATTCCGATTTTCCCGTTTTCGCTTTGTATATCAACTCAGTATAATAAATTTAGCCTCTTCGGTTGAGTTTATCTTATAAATATCCCAAAAAGATTGAATGATTTAAATTTAATTTTAGCTGACGCCAAGTAAAATTTAGCAATAAAACTAAGTGAGTCTGTGACTTATTATAACGGGTGATTCAAGTAGATGCACTGGTTTTCATACCTTTTTTTGACAGATCACGCGTGAGTGGTGTCAAGCTTTCATGTTATTTTTGTTCGGTATGGTTTGATATTTCGCACTACATCGCATGACCCGCCTCTACGTGACCAAAACCGTAGACTCGACATATTTTATGTTTGATGGAATGTGCGGCGCGGCCACATATTGGAGCAGACTTGAATTACTGATCTGACGGCAGAGTCAATCTGATTCGGTGCAATTCGCAGCAACTCGGACTGACGTTTGGAAGAACTTGGCGTATTTTACTTTGATATCTTAAATTGAAAAGTACAAAATACAGCTTGTGTAAGAACTGAAGCCACTCGATCTTGCCGGTGAGAACATAACCGTCAATGACGACCGTTATTGCCCCAAGATAATCCACTATTATCTTGGTGTGATCTCGGCGACATTTGATGTCAACAAAACGGTGCCACTTCCCACAAATCGCATCAATTAATAAATTTATTTAGAGCACACTTCGGTCAGCACGTTTTGGGTCAGTCAATTGGCCACCAAGAACGTGTGATATTATAGAGTTAGCCTTTTTTCTGTGTGGATATGTAAAGTCTAAAGTCTGTGCGGACCTGCTTCGATTCAGGCCTTGGAACAAAACATCACTCGTATCATCCCCCAGTTACCAGTCTAAGTGCTCGAACTAGTCATCGAAAATTGGACTCATTGGATGGACCATCTAAAACGTAGCCGCAGTCAACATTTGAAAGAGAAAATCTTCAAGAAAAAAATGCCAAAGAATGTTCTTTTGAATGATATTAAACACTCCCCAATAAATTTGACGTTTCAGTATTTTTTTAAGTAGGGATCCTCGATTCTAATACCTAATTGATTTAATTCATCTCCAATCGAACAATAAATGTTGAATTCTTTCGAAACATTTTTCTACTCTTGCAAAAGTGACGTGACAAATAACTTTTGTTTTATACATTTTGCCATGAGATGCGTATTTCAGGCGCTAGGTAGACAATTTCACGATTTTAGGCGAATTTCCGAAATTTCAAGGCCGGAGTTGGGGTTGAAGATGCAATCCGATATCAAAACAAAAAGTTGCATTGGAATCAGTAAGTACTAAGGCAACTTTTCCGCACTATTAGAAATCCCGAATCGAAAAAAGTCCGGAATCGACCCACCCTAACCTCTACCCCAACACAATCAACAAAAGGAATGGACAACGCGAAAGCACATTCAATTCGTTATAAGCAATTCGTCACACACTCATCGCTGATACGCACTCGTTTATACGGGGCATCTCGACAGGATAAAATTTATATATTGCCGTGCCTATTACATGTGGAGACTCCCTATTGCTTATTGCTTACAATATATGGTATATTAATTAGTTTGCCATATATTGTAAGCAATAAGCTGTCACTTCAGCAGTTTGACAGCGCAGTTTTCATTTCTATGAAAATTTCGAAGAGGCAACATATCCCATTTGCACATATGCCGACGGCTTTTTCGTTTCGGTAATATGAACATTAGTAGGGCAAGTATTAAGACGACTGTGTTATATTATGAAAATAAAGCACATTTTCAAAATAACATTTTTCCCAAAAAAATATTGTTAATTTACAGAAAAATTATGCAAATTGGGTTGGGAATGAGGGAAGTCTTAAATTTAATAAACTTATACAAGCATAAATCAAAATATCATTGCTCACATTAAATTTATTATTTTAATTGGTATATAAAAATTATGTCACTATTATTATATAGTAGTCCAAAAATATGAATTCTTATTTTTCCCAGAAATACATTTGTAAAAAATGGATAGTAATCCTTTTTTAATTTTTCTCATAAAAAATTTAAATAGTTCAAGAGCTCCAAGCATGCGCTACATCAGCTCGAACCTACCTACCCTACGCCTTTGCGTAAATGATTTTATTATGATAACAAATGCCCACATACAGATTTGGCAATGGCAATAGCAATAGATTTAACAGTTAGTAAGACATAGATTTTATCCTGCCGAGATGCCCCGTTATGGAAAGCAATACACATAATATGTATAAGCATAGTAATTAGCCATACATTGAAATCAATAAGCTATCACTTCATCAGTTTGACCAGCGCAGGTTTCATTTCTACGAAAATTTCGAAGAGGCAACATATCCCATTTACACATATGCCCATTGTATAAACCTACAAGTAACCAATCCTTCATTTTTCACTAATACATACGCAAAAATATACTACAATTTGGGCACTTGGTACGGGTTGCCCCTAAATATTCTACTACGAATTAGGCACTTGGTTCGGGTTGCCCCCAAGTATTCTGCTACTAATTAGTCACTTGGTACGGGTTGCCCCCAAATATTCTACTACTAAAACGTTCAAATGACTCAAATCTGATATAGTGTGTTGCCGTGTTCGGTTTTAAAATTTATAACTTTAACAATATTTTTATTAAATATTCAAATATTTTTCGATTATTTAAATTCCTAAATATTAAATTTAATCAGTTTTGTCCAAAATATTAATTATTGTATCAATATATTATTAAATGTTTCCAATTTTATAAAAAAATATTTATATAATATTTGTGTAAAACTATGTATTTCGTGCAACGGTGTAATGTGTCAAATCATTTCAACGGACATTTTTCTAAGCTTAAGAAGCTTACAAAAATTTCAATAGTATTTTTAAGTTTGATTTTTAAAGCAAATTAAAACATTTTCAAAGAGATATTCAGCGTATGTAAGTATAGTAACATTAATTAATTAATTAATTTGTTAATATTTGTTGTTTGTTTTCGTATAGGATGCCTTGCAGAAAGTGTGTTGCTGGTTGCAGTTTGGGGGTGCCGCTGTATCCCTTCCCATCAGAAGGGGAAATGTCCAGGTGAGTTTTATGTATAAAAATAATATAATTATGTACATAATATTATCATATGTACATATATAAATATGTACATAATATAAATAAGTGAACAAGAAGTGTCCTAAACAGTGATTTTATAAAAAAAGTGAAGTTTTAAAATGAACAAGAAGTGAATAGGGTCGTCCTAAACCGTGATTTTATAAAAAAGCGAAGTTTTAAAATCGTGTTAAATGTTAAAAAAATTAATTTAAAAGTATGGCACAATGGAAGTCCTCCTGATTAAAAAATATATATGGTTATAGGGACCGCAAACGCTTAGTTTACGAGATATTCGATCTTAAAGTTCGAAAATTCGCCAAATTGGACCAATTCAAGAAGCTATTTCACCAAATTAAACGCACTTTATTCACTTCAAATTAATTAAATTACACTATAAACTTTTAAATAAATCCACATTTTACACTTATATTAGGTATTTTACCTAAAAAAACTTTATTTTAAAATTACATTTTACACTTGTTTGAACCTCATTTGTTTACCAAAAATTACGACGAAATAAGTAATATTATATAATAATATGACGTAATTAAGTGTAAAGTATATGAGTACAGTACGAAAACTCAAATTTTGTTTCAATATAAATATCGTCACCTAAAATACAAAACAATGTATAATCAAAAATAAATGGAAATCGCTGACAGATATAAAATCAAAATTTATCCATTTTATAACGAAAACTTAAATTTTGTTTCTAATATTGTATTGTAGTTGTGATATTTTTGATGCAACTGTTTATTTTTAAATTGTTAGTTTACTAGTTTAGTTAATGTAGGTTTTTTTTGTTTAATTTCAATTAGGCGGCACGAATGGATCAAGCTGTTGGACGTAAGAAATCCAGGGGCTAAACATTTATTTGCGTGCCAAAGACATTTTTCATTAAAGATGAGGAAGGGACGGCTTATCTCCAGATCAGCTACACCAGATTTAAATTTAAGAGTATTATCACCTGCAGTTAGAGTAGATAAGGCAATAGGTTGTAGTGGACAAGTAGGTAGTGTATTTGACCAACACGAACAAGACATTATAGAATTAGGTAGTGCAGATTTCAACCCGATGCATCTTAGCTCTTCTCCAATTAGAACTGTCTCGACTTCAAACACTAATATGTTTGAAGTTGAGACTTTGGGTAAATCCCTTCAACCCCTACATAATGAAGATGATACATATTCTTCTTCTTTAGGTAACTCTCAAATAGTTAGCACTTGGGCAAATAGTAGGCAAACGCAAACAGAAAAATATTTAACAGAAGGGACACCTAGAAAAAGAATGTATCGGGAGGAGTTAGACAAAAAATCGCAGGAAATAGAATTTTTACGCAATAAGGTGAGAGCTTTAGAGAATAGAATAGAAATTTTAGAAAATAATAAAAATTTGTCTATGGTAGGGCAGGAAGAAAATAGACAAATTTCAGAGCTATGCGGCAAACTTCCTCCACATCTTGCGATATGTGTGAGAAATTGTTTAAAAAATGCACCCCGTACTTCGAAGGGTTATAGATATGATAGGGAATTAAAAACATTAGCTCTGGCTGTAAAATTTTTATCACCTATTGCGTTCAGGTATTTACAGCCCATTTTTAATTGGCCATCGCAAGTGACCCTCGAACAATTTGTTCAGGGTTGGCCACGTAACCCTGGCTGCAATTTTAGCAGCATTAAAGCCCTGGAGTTGAGAAGCCGTGGTTTCACTGACGCACAGAGATATGTTTCGATATGCTGTGACGAAATGTCTCTGAAAATTCACCTTCAGTATGAAAGAAATAGGGACTGGATTATTGGGTTGGAGGATTACGGTGATGAAAATCGTACCTCTCGAGTAGCTTCTAGTGTTTTAACACTTTTCGTCCAAGGTATTGGTGGAGAAACTTGGACCCACCCTTTAGCATATTTTTTTGTGCACAAAGCTTGCAAAGGAGATATAATGAAAAAATATATATTCGAAGCCATAGGTCAACTCCAGGGTATTGGATTGCGTCCCTGCCAAATAGTTAGCGACCAAGGGTCAAATTTTGTTAATTTTGCTAGGCTATTAGGAGTATGTAAAGAAAGACCCTATTTCGAAGTGAATGACTCGGAAGTCATTTACTTCTTTGACTCTCCTCATCTTTTAAAAAGTACACGAAACTGCTTAGAAAATAAAAAAAATAAAGTCGTTGTAAATGGGCGTCCAGTTGAATGGTCGGATATCGTTCATATATACGAAAATGGTACCCCAAACGACATTAGTTGCACCCATAAATTGACCTCGGCACACATAGCCCCTAAACCCTTTCAAAAAATGAGCGTGCAATTAGCTTCCCAAGTTTTTAGTCATTCTGTTGCAAGTGCTATATTCGCCATTTATAGCTCCGGGAAACTTAATACTTCTAAGTCTCCATCTTTTATTAACACAGCCGAGTTTGTCCTTTTTTTTGATAAATTATTCAATATTTTTAATAGTAATGTCTTTGGAGCAGTAGGGAATTTTAAAGAACCCTTTTCGGCAACTGCGGACCAATTAAAATTTCTTAAAGAAGCCGAGGAGTTTCTTAACTCCATGAAAGTGTACGATTCTTTCGGTCGCGAAATAACAAACATTTTCAGTTTTATAAAAGGTTGGCTTCTAAATATAAGTAGCTTAAGACGTTTGTGGCGTTTCTGGTCACATAAGGGATTCACACATTTAATGACTAGAAAACTGACTCAGGATAGACAGGAAAATTTTTTCGGACATATACGAAGAGGGGGGGATTTGATGTCTCATATCTTTTCAGACAAGCCTGGGGCATAGGATATATCCGTTGTGTAGATAAAGGGAACTGCGAACTCTTGCCAGTTGACCAGTGTGAGTCATTTTCGAATAGCTCCCTCGAAAGCGCCTGCAACGACGCTTTGGTTCAAAATACCTCTTGGCAAACTTTTCAAAGTTTACCAAGACCTACCAATTCTACCTCATTTCAAAATATACAAATCGAGGTAAATGTGGACGTAGATGAAAGTAGCTTTCTACATAAAAATGCTTTTGTGTATTTTTGCGGTTATTTGTACTATAAATATTTTAAACAACATAATTGTTTAATGCCCTTGCCAAGGTTTGATGGTGGTATTACTGAAGAAGATTTTTTCTTCACTTCAGAAAAGCAATATAGTAATTGCCAAATAGTAAAACCACCCCTTGAATTTATAGATTTTCTATCAAAAATCGAAGATATTTATACACAACATTTTGATTCTACTTGCCATAGGATCGGGTTTTCCCAAATATTATTTGAAAAAATGGTTAACGTAGACCCGTACTATTGTTGTGAAAATTGTAATTCCGATATTATAAAATGTCTATTCATTAGAATTAGAACATATTTCTTAGTAAATGCTTTTAATAAAAAAGTAAAACAAAGTGACTTCAAAAACGTAAAGTTCTTGTGTGTTACACATAAATAGTAATCACATCCGTTTGTCTGTTTATATGAGTCGGAATTTATTTGTATATATGTATGTCTGTCAGTCTGAATTATTTTATATTTGCCAAAAAGTTTATCTGTCGAAGGCCGCATTTCCATAGTTACCTTTATCTGTGATTTTGAAATGAGAATTTTAGCGATTACGTTTGTACGCTTATTATTATTTATATATATTTTTTTTTTTGTTTTTTAAGTGTTTTCGTGTACCAGGTATAGGACCCTTCTTTCCACCACTATTCCTTTGTTAGAGTTTTTAATAAGTATTTCGCTGTGGGTGATTTAGAATATTTTGTAAATATTATTTATTACTTAGTGATTTAGAATATTTTGTAAATATTATTTATTACTTAGTAGATTGTTTTGAATATTATTGTTGTTGTTCCTGAATTGTACCTGATTTTTTATATTAATTTTTGTTTTTGTTAAAATTAACACAAGTTGATTGTTTTGACTTGTATTGTTAATGTATACATACAATTGAATTGTACCCGATTTTTTATATTTATTTTATTTTTTATTTAAATAATTACAAGTTGATTGTTTTGACTTGTATTGTTAATGTATACATACAATGGAATTGTACCTGATTTTTTTATATTTATTTTGGTTTTTGTTAAATAGTTTCTAGTTGATTGTTTTGATATATATTTTCAATGTTATATTTTTTATAATAAGTAGATTGTAAACTGTATATATAAAAAGGGTGAAAATAGGCCTCCTGGGGAACCGAACACCCAAAAAAGATCGGTAACGCGCCTGCATTGCAACCTCAGAGGTGGTGAGGAAGAGCAATAAATATCCAATAAACTTTTGTTTCAAAAATATTCTTGAAAGTTTTTATTAATGTTTTCCGTTCCAAATATTTTTTCACAAAAAAGTTGATCGACTACATTCTTTTAATTACATCTCTGTGCCTAAAAAAGGCAGATTTCGATCAGGTGATCTCAGCTGTGAAAAATTCCTGGAAAACAGCTGATTCTTTTGTTACTTGGAGGGTTATACAATGCATATGCCGATATGCCATTTTCATTTCGGTAATATTAAATTTAGTAGAGCGAGTACTAAGACGATTTTGTTATATTATAAAAATAAAAAGTGCATTTTCTAAATAACATTTTTCCAAAAAATTAATATTTAGTTTAATATTGGTAATTTACAGAAACATTGTGCTAAATGGGTTGGGAATGAGCGAAGTCTTAAATTTTATAAACCTATGCAGGCACAAATCAAAATATCATTGCACATATTTAATTTATTATTTTAATTGTTATATAAATCATTATAAAGTAGTCCAAAAATATGAATTATTATTTTCCCAGAAATACATTTATAAAAAAGTGATCTTTCTCCTCTTCTTATTTTTCCCATAAATACATTTGTCTCTTTTCCCTTTCTCCTTTTTTTTATTTTCCAAATAAAATATTAAAACAGTTTAAGAGCTCAAAACATGCGCTACATTAGCTCGAATCTACCTACCGGACGCCTTTTCGCAAATGATTATGTTATGATAACAAATGCCCACATACAGATTAGGCAATGCCAATAGCAATAAATTTGACAGTTAGTATAACATAAATTTTATCCTGTTAAGATGCTCCGAAAGATTCGGTCCTACGCGGCGCCTCTTTCGTTAATTCAGTGATACAG
Source organism: Bactrocera dorsalis (assembly GCF_023373825.1). Lineage (NCBI taxonomy): Eukaryota > Metazoa > Arthropoda > Insecta > Diptera > Tephritidae > Bactrocera > Bactrocera dorsalis. The sequence goes on from NC_064303.1 coordinate 60,815,977, forward strand.
GATCTAACTTATATCCACCCCGCTCCGTACATCTACATACCTTCGTCGTCTATTAATTAATATAAATTAATATTGGTTATAAGAATGTAATAAACATTATAATAGATGATTGTACATTTTAAAGCGTGAGCATTTTTATTAAAGAATCGTTGGAGTGGCTGGTAAACTAAAACTAAAACAAAACAAAAATCAGTGCAGTGCAGTGAAGTACAGTGGCGAAAAAAAAACAAAAAAGAAAACAATATGTATGTACATACATATATAACAATCCAAACAAAAAACCAAAGTGCAGTGACCTAAACAGATACAAAAAATGCGGTAGAAAAAATTTAGGAATTTTTAAACATAATAGGGGTATTCTCTTGCTCTTGCAAGATTGCAGATTGCAAAAATACTACACCGAAATATACAAGGGCACGAGAGCACCCATTGCAGAATCTAGTGATATATGAGCGACTGATTCAGTCAATTTATTGTAAATGACTATTGTGCATGGCTATTGTGAATTGGCGCACCTTCTGCATGCATTTTTAACAAAAAAACTGTAACAAAACTTAATAATTTAAATAGAAATTATAAAATCTAATTAAAATTTACCTTTCTGAACAGTTTAACGACGTAATATGTCTTTATGTAAAATGGCAACTACAACTGGGTTGCAATTTTATTTTTGCGTGACATTGCACGCTAATATACACGGGTTTTGGTCTGACATATTTCACAGCCCTTGCAAATATTTTTCTGCGTGTGTTTGTTGTTGTGCCGTTGTAAATCTGCAATGCTTGCACCGTGCACCGGGTTTTGCAAGAGCAAGAGAATACCCCTAATAAAAATCAAATTAGAAATAAAAAGTGCAGTGCTGACAACAACAAATTACTTCGAAAATAAAAATACACAGTAAAACAATTCCAACAAACCAAAAAAAAACCAACACAAACCGGGTGCGAAATCAACAAATGAAAAAAAATGTAATAAACAACGGGGCGCGCATTTAACAAACAAACCAACAAGCAACACTTTCAAGAACCGCGTAAGCAGCTGAAAGAAGGAAAGACGAATTGGAGAATACGAGCAGGCATGCCATACTCAGCAATATACCCTACAAAACCAAAGTGAGCGTATTCAGTTCTTTTAATCCTATGCATATATGTATGTAAACATTTCGGTTTATGTACATACATATACTTGTACAATTCTATAACGCTACTTTAATACGGTTAACAAACATTTCGGATTTAACGAAAATAAGCCGGAATTATATATTAACTAATTAAAAACTTATTGAAAAAAAAAGAAGAGAAAGGATCTCGCGCACCTTTGTTCGTTACGACGTCGATCAGCCAACATCTCCGCTTTTCGCAGCATCCCGGTTCCCTTTCGCTACCCGCCTTTATATATTTAAAGTTTTCCAATTTATATTAAAGTCATTTTATAATAACTTTCATCATTGTATATATATATGTATAATATTTAACGTTTTTAAAACTGTTTCAATTTTAATAATTTTCATCAGCTAAATACATTTGTTACAACAATTCTGAAGTGAATTTCGCAACAAATAAAAAGTGTTATAACGATACATAGCGTTTTATTAAATTATTAAAAATTCGTTAATCGTTAATTCTAATCGTTAAATTCCGTACACAAGTAAAAGCGGTAAAACGAAATAAAAACATTTAAAAACATCTCGTAAAAAACATTACAACACAATAAACATTATTTGTGAGAACTATAGAAAATACATATTAACACATACTATTTATACAACCACATATTCTAACTCCACATTGGCAATTATCCGGCAATACCTCTTGTTCTTTGGCAAACAAAAACAAGCATGATTGTATAGGTTAACACAACAAACATTTATTTCAACATAGCAACATTCATTGCAACAATGTCGTTGTTAAAGTTCAACAACATACAGAAATTTGTTAAAACAAACATCCGTTGCATCTCCCAGAATCGATCGACATTATTATATTATTATATAATACTGAATATAAACAATTATCCATTTCAATATATTGTAAATTTTGCTGACCACTCAACATCCGCTAAACTCTGCCATTAAGAACGCCGACGCCGACGCCACTGCCGTTGAACCACAGCTAGTTTAGGGTATTTTTAAGATACTATGTTCAGTTACATTTCTTAACTCAACAAAGCAAAACTTAACCGGCGCCCGACCAGGGACCAACGAGGCTAGAAAAACTTAAAAGTTGAACTTTGTTGGCCATCGGTGGATTGCAAATCTTGTAAGGCAAGGCTGCAGGACACCTTCTACTCCAGAGTAAGTTGCAGGATCCCTAGTAGGGACAATATGAACCAAACGGGAGAGATCCGGACTACCAAGAAGGGCAGCCACACCAAAAAATAGCAATGTACATACGTTAGATTTAAGTCAAAATTAAGTGTGAAAATTTAAAACTTATAAAATCTTGGTACTATATTAAATCACAAATTCAAATTAAAAAGTAAATATTGTGTGGAAATTTTTAAATTCAATATAAAAAATTAAATTATATTATTTAGTGAAGTGGAAATTATTGAAAAAGATCGAATTGCATTTGGAAGCAATTAAAATCATAAATCATATATTTCTAAAAAGGGCGTAATGCGATAATAAAATAATAACCCCTAATTTTACAAAAATTAACTTCACGAAGTTTTGTACGCAAAAGTCAAGAATGATAGAAAGAAAGATTGCGCAAGTCATTGCACGTCAGAGTTCAAATTTTGTTCGTTCTGCGCATCTACGTTACGGTTGACCCACATACAATCAGCTGGTTTTCAGTTGTTTGTTTTTACATATGTTCAATTAAGTTTTTATTTAAGGAACGAATCCTAAAATACATTAATTCCTTCAACAGTTTCATCACCGGCTCTAGGACACCTGGAGCTCCGTCAATTTTCTTTGACCACCATTGCAGAGTGCGCACACCTGGTAGAGGAACGTTGTTTCTCCTTAAAAGTTTGTACGCTTTTGGGCTCGTTGAATATAGCGTGATTGACTTAGCTATGTCTTCTTCTTTCCAAATCCGCCGTTTGTTTCCATCCCTTAATTTTTCAATCTATGTATGTGTGATGAACTATAATATTTTTTGCAACATACTTTCTAGAATTTGGGCACTTACCTGGCCGTTGGTGAAAATGCAGCTAAGTTTTTGCTCCAAATTATTTCTGCGAAATTCCGCGGTTTTAATGGAAATCCTAAGGCGTTTAATTTCTGCTAACTGCTCTTTTTTGCACTTTTTCAAAGTTCTAACAAGACTATTCAGCCTTTGTCTAAAATAATAAGAAATACACTTACTTATGTAAGAAAAAGATACTTCATCAATATCAATTAGGACTAACATTTCTGTTTCCAAAGGCAGTATTTTCTCGTCTTTCTCATCGATGATCTCCTCTCTTGCAGTTTGAGGTGCCTCTCCAACCTCGTCTTCTTGAATTACTTCAACAACTACTTTTTCTCCTGGAGCAAAAATATATAGCGCCGACGGTTTGCCGACTCTCGAGCACGCGACGTACAACTGCCCATGCGAAAAATACGGCAATTCAAGGTTTATTCCACATACTTTTAATGATTGACCTTGGGATTTATTAATCGTCATTGCAAATGCAACTCGCACTGGAAACTGGACACTTAAATTCGAAAGGAAAGTCTGTTGGCATCAGTGGTTAATTTGGAATAAGCACATCCTCGCCTTTAAACTTTCCTATGATTATAGTCGCTTTAATCAAATTGTTCATAATTTTTTTAATGGCTAGTCTTGTTCCGTTGCACAATTTTGGCTGATTGAGATTTCGTAGCATAATTACTACAGAGCCAACCTTGAGCTGTAAATTGTGAGGCGGTAATCCAGGCAAATCCAAAGAGTTAAGGAATTCAGTTGGATAATTGACAACTTCATTTGGATCGGTAATAGAATCGATGGATTTAAATGAATGCACTTAATTTGACTCTGAGTTCTTATATTCAAATCATCCACATCCTGATTTTTCGCTGCTAAAATGGCTCTTTCGCTCAACCAAGCATGGTTTTTGTAATTTACACCTATACTTGGGAAAACTTTTGAAATTAATTCTTCCTTTGACGTTGTAAAATGACAAAAATTTTGGGGGAAACGAAATAAGGCCAGTATTTGGGTCAGCTTGAATTTTCCCATTGCCCATGTCTAATAATGCCTTCGAAAAGATTTCCGCCGATACGTCATGTTGTAACACTACTCGCATAATCGTTGTTAATTTGATATTTTTTACGTAATTGGCTTAAAGCATTTCTATCGTATTGCCGTTCTCGTTAAAATTCACTATTGAGTGCATCGTGCATAGGGCGATTAGGCGCAGGCATTCCTAATTCGTGCAACATCTTACCGGATATCATCACGCACAAATCCTCTAAAGTTATTAATACCTTATTGTGTATTTCCGTGCAAATTGCAAGATCGGGATTTGCCGTTGTTACACGTATTTGAAGTAAAATGTCTTGAGCCATATTGTCTTTGTATTTGTTCCACAAGTTTTGTGGACTCGATGGAAAGCATGCTGAAATTATGATAGCAAAAAGTGATCGAATCTGATGAGAAGTAGATGAAATAACAGCATCAGCGAGTGTATGATCCCAATGAATATCATCGTCCAGTAAATGTAAACGTTGACAGGCTTCTCGATATGTTGTGCACAATTCACCATTGACAGTTTGTAGAAATTTAAATGAAGTTGGTCCACGAACATTAACTAAAAACAAACGCAGGTAAAAACATTCGTCATTTCTCGGATGAACTGTGTAAATGCGCCCTAAAGCATCGGTTGAATATACATTTGCATACCCCGGTACAGGCTGTCCTTGTTTCCTACGTTGGAACTTTTTGGATAATGCATTCCATGTAAAATATTTTGGCATTTCCGAGTAAAACAATATTTTTGCAAATGGATCACTTGCGCATGTCTCGAAGAAACTTGTGAGCGTTGTCGCTGGTGGTCTCTCAGCTCTTTGCGCTGCGTTCTCTGAAATAAACTCTTTGTCCATTTTCCAGGTGAACTGCTAAATAGACTACGGTGGGATGACGTTCGTGTATAGAAAAGGAAACGATTCTCCAAACCGCTTCATTGCTACTAATATATCTTCCCATTTGATATTGTGAAACTTCATCGTTATTAGAATCTGCAATACCAAATACAGCCATGTCGTTTCCTTTGGTGACGTACTTGCAAACATACTTTATTGACTTCACCGAATTGCAGTACTCAACTTCGCAATGCGCTTTAAAGGTTTTGGAGAGCAGCTGGGAATACGGAACAACCCATCTGTTGTTAACTACCACATCCTTATTTTTTACTTGCAAAGTTATTGTTTTGCCGTTATCTTCTACAGAGCGGCGACGATACAGAGGGTAACCATCATTGCCTGTAATTGTATCAGCCGACAAAGCACGCGGATAACGTTTTGAGCATTTGTTGTCGATCATACACGGTGATTCATGATTGTGTTCGCAACACGGTCCATGAATCATGTTCTTCTTTACTACTTCATACAATTGTGGATCTACTTCCGGATCAGAAATTTTTGCACAAATGATTAAGTCTATTTCATCTGGTCTTATTTTTTCGACCATCCACAGGAGAATATGTGCATGAGGTAGTCCTCTCTTCTGCCATTCTACAGAGTACATCCAACATCGTACGTCTCCGAAGACATGACATTTTACAATGAAGTCCATCAGCGCTTTGAGTTTCTGTTTGAACACTCTTGCTGTTATGTCGTGACAATCGCTGGATGACTGATTTGTTATTTCGATCCATTTTGGGTTGCACGTGAAAGTAATAAATAAATCTGGGCGACCGTACTGGCGCACGTAGGTCATAGCATCTTGCGCGTATTCGTGCGTGTGTCTCGGTCTTCCTATATACGTTGCTGGTAAAATCGTAAGTCGACCGATATTATTTCCATTTCCATCTCTGTTCATGGCGTCGCGCAAATGAATGTATTCTTCTGATCGTAATTTTGTTTGGTTTAATCGTATATATGTATGTCAGACGTTCCGTTTCAACTTTAACATACATATCAACAGCAAACTGATGAAATAATCGGCGGCACTTCAAAATGTGGTTATCCTCGTTCAGACGAATCATGAAATGGTATGCATAAAAATTCATTGAGCTGACCTTTTCATTTGTTTCTTGACCTGTAACATAATAATTTATATTCATTCAATTATTAACATGAGTGATTTTTTTTAGTAAACTTGCATGTATTTGTTATTTGTTATTGCGTTGATACATACCAGTCGCTGGATTAATCATCTTGATTAAAAAATGATATCCATCCTCTCCTCTACAAAATAATAGAAGGTATTGTAATGCATCATATGAACGATGTGTTTCACAAATACGCTGAAGGTTGCCACCATCACGCCGTTGAATTACAATGTCTCGAGAGTCCATATTCTCTCCAACCACCACAATAGCAACTTCGTTTAACACAGGTGCATTGAAGCGTCTTTCATGTTCACCTGCAGGTCTTTTATCTGCTCTGATTACTATTTTATGATCATCTGATGGCATCATTTCTAACGCTGTTTTAAATAATTGAACCAATAGGTTATGCTCATGCAATAGTTGTTGCAGTTGCACAATGATCTCTCGCCTAGTTGCTCGATTAATGCCACAGCGCTGATTTTTTTCAGTTTCAGAATTTCCAATAAATAATAATAAATAAATCTGAAGATATTTGTATTCGCCATCAACTGATGGCAACAATGCTCCTGCACGGTGGTGAATTTGTCCTTGAATCTGTAATATTGAACATTAGTGAACATTTTGTGCAGTTTAAGAGTACTCTTCGTTCAATCCCCGTAATCAAACCAGCGCGTTGGTGCAATAATACAATATTGTCACCTGACTTTCATACATATGCCAACTTATAGGTTGTTTAGATAACGGAAATTAGATCAAATTTAACTTGCAAGATGTGACTCAAACTAACAGCATTATTCTACATACATATCTACATATACATAGGTGCACTGCAAATGAAATAAATTTTTTAAATTGTATGCTTTAGCCTCAATAGATTTTGCCCATCTATGGTTATGTAGGTTTGTATGTGATGTGTGTGACAGAAGAAAATAAATACCTTAAAAGTTGGATTAAATCCCCGTTCCTCAATTATGTTCGCACCAAATAATGTCATTTGAAACACACTGTTATACTTTTGAATATTCTGCAAGAAATGCTTTGATAGAGGTTCGTGTCCTAAAAGTAATGAATTCAGTGGTTCAGGTGGTGTTGTTAGTTGTGGTAATTTGACCTTTCCATTCGCACAACATAATCCTGACGGTTCTAGTGGAAACTTTAATGCATTGCAATATTCACAAATAGAAGTCATTGTCCCAATATTGACTGATTCATCGCCGGCATAATCGACTTTTGGTTCATATCTAAACGCCAAACGTTCATAATTAATTGTACCGGTTGATCGTCTGCTTTGTAGCCTCCTGCCTGAAGTCGATGGTATAGGTTTTTCCGTAGTTGTTGTAAAGGGTGATTTTTTAAGAGCTTGATAACTTTTAAAAAAAAAAAACGCATAAAATTTGCAAAATCTCATCGGTTCTTTATTTGAAACGTTAGATTGGTTCATGACATTTACTTTTTGAAGATAATTTCATTTAAATGTTGACCGCGGCTGCGTCTTAGGTGGTCCATTCGGAAAGTCCAATTTTGGGCAACTTTTTCGAGCATTTCGGCCGGAATAGCCCGAATTTCTTCGGAAATGTTGTCTTCCAAAGCTGGAATAGTTGCTGGCTTATTTCTGTAGACTTTAGACTTGACGTAGCCCCACAAAAAATAGTCTAAAGGCGTTAAATCGCATGATCTTGGTGGACAACTTACGGGTCCATTTCTTGAGATGAATTGTTGTCCGAAGTTTTCCCTCAAAATGGCCATAGAATCGCGAGCTGTGTGGCATGTAGCGCCATCTTGTTGAAACCACATGTCAACCAAGTTCAGTTCTTCCATTTTTGGCAACAAAAAGTTTGTTAGCATCGAACGATAGCGATCGCCATTCACCGTAACGTTGCGTCCAACAGCATCTTTGAAAAAATACGGTCCAATGATTCCACCAGCGTACAAACCACACCAAACAGTGCATTTTTCGGGATGCATGGGCAGTTCTTGAACGGCTTCTGGTTGCTCTTCACCCCAAATGCGGCAATTTTGCTTATTTACGTAGCCATTCAACCAGAAATGAGCCTCATCGCTGAACAAAATTTGTCGATAAAAAAGAAAAGAACCGAACACTGATTTTGGTAATAAAATTCAATGATTTGCAAGCGTTGCTCGTTAGTAAGTCTATTCATGATGAAATGTCAAAGCATACTGAGCATCTTTCTCTTTGACACCATGTCTGAAATCCCACGTGATCTGTCAAATACTAATGCATGAAAATCCTAACCTCAAAAAAATCACCCGTTAGATCTCATTTCTGAAATTCTCACTCTGTTTGCTTCCTAACGCTGCCTACGCTGTTCATCGATCTCATAGTTCCGAAGATTATGCACTCGACTTGTATTACGCGTACGCCGACCGATATTGTGACGCTTTACTGATGGCATTTTCTTTTAAATAAATAACACGACAATTAACCTCCACAACACAAAATACACTATTTTGCTTTTGCAAAAAAACTGTAAGTAATTAATGTAAATAGTTTTCTTATAAATAACACCACGATAAACCTCTAAACACAAATTTATAAATTGTCACTCGATAAAACTGCAAAAAAAAGTAATAATAAATAACAAAAATCCATTCATCTGTCCGTTTCAAAACATTTAAATATGCCAGTATTGCTATTGAAAGTTTTCAATAAATAATTTTTAATAATTTTTCTTTTGAATAGCCGGAATAAAAAAGCAATCGACCGAAATTGAACTATTCAAACAATTTACAAATCAAAATATTGGAAAACAAAACAAACAAAAATTGAAAAAAAGAATCTTAATGGAAAAAAGTTACTTTTTGGAATTATCCAATTTGCCGACTTTTCATGAAAAGTATAAGATATTTTTATATTCTAATTATATTCCTTAATCCACAACGAACAACCTCTTAAAATTTCATGAACATTCATTCGTTTGTATGAGAAAAAGAAAAGGGCTATCTTTAGGTCCTTTCGATTATCATCTCAAATGCAATTTTCACGGGAAACGGAATACGTTTGAACTGAAATGGCAAATCGTTAGAACTCAAAGGATTTCGTAGAATCAAGCATTCTGCCCCTTGTATTCTATAGGTGCGACACAATCAGTCGGGTTCCATTACACAGTTTCGGCGCATGAAGATTGCGAAACACAATAACGACAGATCCAACTTTGAGACGCAAATGATGCGATGGCATACCAAGTCTCTCCAAAGAATTTAGAAATTCCACTGGATAATTCACGGCGTCGTCTTCATTGTCAAGACGATCGATGGATTTGTATGAGCGCAAGTCTACCGGAATTTGACTTTGAATCTTCCAGTTTAAGTCATCAACATCGGTATTTTTGGCAGCTAACATTTCGCGTGCACTTAAGGAATTATAGTTACGATAATTTGGCCAATGTTCGGATAAACATTCGTCATGAGTTCATCTTTCGTGAATTGATAAGAGGCAGATGGAATTGATAGCAAACTACCGGAAGTATCAACCGGAATTGACCCATTTCTAATTATTAGCGAATACGATGTAAAATGTCTTCGACAATGCCATTTTTGTTCGTATCCCATAATAGACGCGGATTTGAAGGCATTTGCATTCCAGTGATTATCATTTTCCCGCAATTGTAATTGCTGGCTTTCTTCTCAAAAAGTTGCACGCACCGTATCATTCACAGTACGCAATGACTAAAATGAAGTCGAACCGCGTACATTTATCAATAGCAACCGAAGGTAGAAAGAATCGTCGCCAAAAAGAACGCCAACCGATGTTAGCGCGACCTCTGCATGGCATCGTGACAAATTTCAATCTGTAATTGATCACTTTGTGTGAAAAACACATAACATTTTCACTGAATAATTTTCAAAAATTTTTGAAGCAAACGACAAATTTGAACGATTCAAATAATTGAAAAATTTTTATGGAAAAAATTAACTTTTTGGTATTGTCCAATTTTTCGACTTTTCCTCAAGAAAAGCATATAGGTTTTTTTATTTCTAAACCTTCCCCAATCCACGCAGAATATTCTCTGCAAATTTCATCAAGATTGGTTCAATCGTTTCTTAGCGTTGCTAATAAACAAACATTCTTTCGTTTCTATGGGAAAAAGAAAAGGGCCGTTTTTAGGGGTTTTCCGGCAATTTTTCGAGTTTTTTTTCTCCGCATAAACCATCCCTGAACCTCAACGAACATTTTAAAAAAAGAATTATCAAATTTGGTTCAGTCGTATGAAAGTGATGAGCGTACATACATTTTGGCGATTCATTTTTATTTATATAGATATATTGGTACTGTAAATATAAGTAACGAAATATTTTTAAAAGTACGTTTTCGTTACTATTGAGTATTCTTATATTGAAAAAATCCTTCAGAGATAATATTTATTGTGACTTTAAAAATGTGCTTCTTAAAAAATAACGGATCATTTACACTAATTTTTGTACGAAACGGTTACAAATCATTTTGAGTTTTGTGTAGCAATTTTTTAAAGAGGTGGATGCTGTTTTCGCAAAATGTGATATTTTTAAATCCAAAATATCATATAGAACGTCAACATCAAATTTAAAAAAACATATGTAACAGAGGCATCCTACTGAGAAAATGCTTTTGCAGTTGGAAATCACGTCAGCGCCGCAAAATGCGCCTGTTACTATTGACGAAGATATTCCATCAACTTTGACTGCATTAAGAAAAGCTATAAGGGGAGAGCCTGGTTTAGAGGCTTCAAAATATCGATTTTTTTCAGGAAGAAAAGGAATAAGTGATTAAATCAAAATTTCTAGAGTTTATAGTTATATATTTAAACATCATTCACAAATTTTTTGGATACGACATTTTTGATATTCTGCCTTTGGCATGCAATTGTCCGATGCATCTCGCATGTGCATGCAAAGATATTCATATTTTTTAATAATTTATTTTTTGGTTAAACTAAAAAAGTTCCCAAAAAAGTGTAAAATTTTAGAAACTTTTTAAAAATTGAAAAAAAAGTGGTTGACTCTTTTTAGTTTTTTTCAGTTTAAAAAGAAGATAATTTAATGCCAAAGATATTAAACTTTGCCCCAAATTTATATGACGTTTAGTTTTTTTTCTATCCTGCCCGCAAATTAAGAAAAATCGTTAAATTGAAAAACCGTGAAATCGCGCGTCAAAGGTTTCACTTTCTGCCCAATCGCTCATTTATTGTATCTGCTAGACACTCGGTCACTATTTTTCTTCTAGCTTCAAAAATATTTCAAATTCCCATCTAAAACTTTATTTTTAAAGAGATTTAAGCAAGGAGAAACATCAATTCTTTTAAGCTTAAGATTTTCGGGAATTTGTAACAGCCCTAAATCCATCTTATGACATTCCACCTAACATAAGGTGCGAGAAATGATTAGGAGCGGGAAAAAGTTTTGCATCACCACTGATTGTTGGACATCGCGGAACACGTCTAGTTTCATTGCTGTAAAAGCACATTATGTCTCCCAAAATTTTTAACTAACATCAGTACTTTTATCGTTCCCAACTAACAAGTAATTGAAAAATTGACGACAAAATATTGCTACGTATAGCTGTTGCAGATAATGCTAGTAACATAAAAAATGCCATAATTAATAAGTTAGGTTGGTATCATTTTGGATGTATGGCTCACACAATTAATTTAATTGTAAAAGAAGGATTGCGCATTCCTGAAGTAGAACAAGTAACTGATAAAGTTAAAATAATAGTTGCTCACTTCAAGAAAAGTACTTTAGCGAATGAAGCGTTTGAAAATTACCAGCGCCACACTGGCAATGTTGGAGCGTTTTTCGGAGTTGGAGGAAGCGGTGAAATGTACTTTGGTAATTATAAACAGAAATTTGAAAAATTTGATATGAACCTGCGACGAGTGGGCGACTGTTGCTGCTTTGTGCAAAATTTGCAAACCATTTAGAGATGCTACAGTAAACATTAGTGGTGAAACATATTGCACAGGTTCGCTGGTAATACCAATCGCAATTGGTCTATTAGATGCGAACTGAAATATTTTCAAACACCATGCAAAAAGTGATTGAAATTTTTTTAAATGGAATTAGGGAACGTTTTAGCAGTTTACAACACAGCAATACACTTATGGTAGCTACTTTACTCGACCCCACATTCAAATTCATGGCGTTGACTGATGAATTGGCAGCTCATAACACAGAAAAACGTATAAAACGTTATCTAATAGAAATGCAAAGGGAAGAAATAGAATTTCAGACTGAAAGAACACAAGAAAATGTTGAAAAATCAGTGTCAATATGGAGTTCTTTCGATAAATACGCTAATGAACATAAGCCACATAATAGCGTAGAAGCAAAAGTCATTATTGAAATTCAGCGTTATTTGAAAGATGGCTTGGTTTCACGTAGTTGCGACCCATTTCATTGGTGGCTTGAAAGTAAATACAGATACCCTAAAATGACAGAAATAGCAAAAAAGTATTTATGTGTTTTAGCCTCCTCCGTTCCTTGCGAGAGAATTTTTTCCAAAACGGGGCAAATTGTATGTGATCGTCGGTCAAGATTAAGCGAAAGGAATACTGAAATACTGTTTGTTTTGAATACAAATGGTAAATATTTATAGTAAACATAATATTCCTTCCTTTCCATTTAATGTAAATATTTTTAGCACTATTTAGTTTTATCTTTTATGCATATATTTTGTATTTGCTGATTTTCTAAAAATGAATTTACTATGTTAATTTCTATTTATTCTAATAAATATGTACATTGTACCTACAAGAAAATGGAAACAAAGTCACAGTCACAAGTAGCAGTGTTCCTTAAAAGTCACAACATCGCCCATCACTAATAGCTTTATCGCACGCTTAGCAGTTTTTAATAAATCAGGAAACATGCGTACCAAGTTTCTTCAAAGACAGATAGTCACTCAGAATTTAACTTGTGACATTATTCTTATCATTTATAATTTACTAGTTTAAAACCTGGCTAAGTTATGTTCTCCGGATGGATGAAAACACTCCAGCTCTTAAAGTATTCGACACAGTACCCGCCGCGGGAAGCAGAGGAAGAGGAAGACCTCCACTCGGGTGGAAGGACCATGTGGAGAAGGACCTGGCCTCGCTTGGAATATCCAATTGGCGCCACGTAGCGAAGAGAAGAAACGACTGGCGCGCTGTTGTTGACCCGGCTATAATCGCGTAAGCGGTGTCTACGCCAGTAAAGAAGAAGAAGAAGAAGTTTAAAACCAAGGTTCCGCTCGCTCAGGGATCGTCTCAGAGTGAAATTTTCGAGAAATAGATTTTTTTTGTTGCTTTTATTTTTTTTTAATTTTACTTTTTTTTCTATGAAAAACTGTCGAAAAAAGGGTCAAAACTCGATACTTTTTGTTCAAACCGCCGCCATTTTGTCAAATTTCAAAAAAAAAAAAAAAGCTTCCATTGCGCGATAGCAACTTTTCTAGAGATTAATAATTTTTTTGAAATTTGCTGCCGCAATCGTGGACATCGTATAGAACCTTTTTTCTATTGTGCACCCAATAAATAAAAATAAAAAATTAATTTTGTATTCTTTATGATCGTATTTATTTATAAAAAATAGGACTGATTAGATAATTCCAACATTAAAAAAAATAAAGAAAATCAGTGATTTTTCGGAGGGTCACACAGAGAGGATCCCTTAAGGGGCTAGGGGTAGTCAGAATTTTCCAAAAAATTTTTTTTTGCATTTCGTTAAGTGTAATATCTTAAAAATATTCTTTGAAAATTTCACGTTGATCCGATAATTAGTTTTTGAGTTATTAGACAAATAACAAAGAGAGCTCGGGCACTTCAAAGCTAGTGTGAAACTTGAAACGAGTTTTTCTCAAAACTATGTTTTTTGAACTGGTGACAACTGTAACTCGAAAACCGCTCAGTAGATTTTAATGAAATTTATACAGTTTTTATAATATATAATAAACTCGGGCCTGATCGAAGGATGTTTATTTTTCCAAAAATTTCGATTTTTTAAAACCAATTACCTGTTGATTTTTTCCCAAAAATTTAGAAAAAAATTTCCTGAGGCCGCCATTTTGTTAATTTTAGAAAAAAAAATAAATCTTTCAATCAGGCCCAGGATTATCTATTTATAAAACTAATTTTTTTATCCGATTGGTTTTAGATGAATCTCCAAGGACTTATGGTTGTCAACGCAAGTACCTTTTTTTGGAACTGGGTCAACTCAAACAACTTTAACTTTGGAAATTATTTTTTTCGAAATTTACGTGACTTCAAGTTAATACGTTCTATAATAATGCCCTATTACTACCTTTGTAAAATAACACGATTTAATAGAAACAAAATACTGAAAATTCTAATTTTTTCGTGCCTCTGACTACCCCTAAACCTTTAAGGAATAGTACGTACATAAATATGTATGATGCAAAAACATCTTAACAGTTTTTAGTGAATAAGAGTGCAGGATTAGAGAAGAGCGGGCTTTTCACGCCCTAATTTTTGTTGTTTATGAATAACACAAAACAATAGAAAGTAGCATGTGCCCGTCCCGAGATTCCAAGCTACCTCATCACCAATTTTCAGCAAAATCGGTTTAGCCGTTCTTATGTTATAAATATAGACATAAATTGCGAAATCGAGGGTGATTTTGCTAAAAAGGCCACTGTTACGGCCTTCTCTAAGACCAAAGGAATACCCGTGCAAATTTTCACGTCTTTCTATGATGTGGTTCGGGCGTAATGAGCGGGCCAGAGAGCTGCAACGATCACAATTTTTTCAATCATACCCGATCATTGACTCAGATTTGTTGTGATGGAAAACTTTGCTTCAACAAAAATGAATGATCGTAAGCGAGCATGATCAAAGCGAACAATCAGTTTCGACCACTGTTGCTTGTTTCGTAATGATTTTTCTCGATCGAACGCCTTGTGTGAGCAGCAAAGAATGTTCGAGAATGCTGCTTGCATTCCGATCGATCACAATCATACCGTTTGGTCATACCGGGTGGTTACTGCCAGCAGCGCAGTCGCTGAGCGTTCTTTTTCTTTAGCTGGAAATATTATAACTGAAAAAAGAAATAGGCTCTGACCATGTTCAGTTGACAATTTATTGTTTTTAAATTCATTTTTTTTTAAGTTTTAGCGATTAAGAAACCAAGTTTATTACCTTCTTTTAATTTTAAATTTTTGTTGATCTCAATGAAGAAGTGATAAAAATTTGAAATTTGTGTTCCCTAATATTTTAAGCATTATCTTTGTTTATTAATTTTAAGCATTAATTGAATTTTAGTTAAAAATGAAGAAATAACGGGTGATTTTTTTGAGGTTAGGATTTTCATGCATTAGTATTTGACAGATCACGTGGGATTTCAGACATGGTGTCAAAGAGAAAGATGCTCAGTATGCTTTGACATTTCATCATGAATAGACTTACTAACGAGCAACGCTTGCAAATCATTGAATTTTATTACCAAAATCAGTGTTCGGTTCGAAATGTGTTTCGCGCGCGTGTTTTGTTCAGCGATGAGGCTCATTTCTGGTTGAATGGCTACGTAAATAAGCAAAATTGCCGCATTTGGGGTGAAGAGCAACCAGAAGCCGTTCAAGAACTGCCCATGCATCCCGAAAAATGCACTGTTTGGTGTGGTTTGTACGCTGGTGGAATCATTGGACCGTATTTTTTCAAAGATGCTGTTGGACGCAACGTTACGGTGAATGGCGATCGCTATCGTTCGATGCTAACAAACTTTTTGTTGCCAAAAATGGAAGAACTGAACTTGGTTGACATGTGGTTTCAACAAGATGGCGCTACATGCCACACAGCTCGCGATTCTATGGCCATTTTGAGGGAAAACTTCGGACAACAATTCATCTCAAGAAATGGACCCGTAAGTTGGCCACCAAGATCATGCGATTTAACGCCTTTAGACTATTTTTTGTGGGGCTACGTCAAGTCTAAAGTCTACAGAAATAAGCCAGCAACTATTCCAGCTTTGGAAGACAACATTTCCGAAGAAATTCGGGCTATTCCGGCCGAAATGCTCGAAAAAGTTGCCCAAAATTGGACTTTCCGAATGGACCACCTAAGACGCAGCCGCGGTCAACATTTAAATGAAATTATCTTCAAAAAGTAAATGTCATGAACCAATCTAACGTTTCAAATAAAGAACCGATGAGATTTTGCAAATTTTATGCGTATTTTTTTAAAAAAAAGTTATCAAGCTCTTAAAAAATCACCCTTTACTTATATGTACATATATTTGCATACATTGTCGAACAAATAATGCACAAGCATACAAACATACATATGCGTACACATATGAATATGTCACCAAAAAAAATTGACCTTCACAAGTCAATATGGCAGCCAAATTGGCGAAGAACAAGTGTAGTAAATTTTACAACAAAAACGATTTCATTCATGAACGCAGGCGCAAATTCCACAAGCGATCTCGCTTCATTCATAAAAACAGAGGGCGTAACATCGCCCCGAGCATGCCTTTGCCAACAAGTTGTCTTTTCGCGACGATGGCAAAGGCTAAAAATCGTAAATTACTTTCTGGTGCTTCTCGCAAAAATCTGCGTCGATATGTGTTCACGATCATACGTATATGTACATACATACATATTTACGCATGTTTGTAGGCGAAGCTGCTACTGCGGCAAGGGGTGACAATCGGCGGCCATTACTTTACTTATGCCATAGAAATTCTAATGCTACGAATATGGAAATGACAACGAAATAATGCAAATATGCATATTTCTAAAGGTCATTAATTTTTTTGAAGAAATGAAAGGAAGAGAAGTACAGTCTTAACTTTTCAACGGCCAACGCAGAGTATTTCAACCAAAAGGAATTTATTCATTAAAATCACCACTCAGAAGTCGTTTTATCCGTTGTAAGCGAACGATTTTCGAAGAAACATCATTTCTAATATGCCACAAGACAAAATAAGAAATGAACTTCTTAAACCTCACGCTGTCAGATAAAACGATATACCTTTGGCCCACGCAACTGCCGTTAGGCATTACATCGTGAGACCAAGCTTAGCCATTCGGCTCTTCATTCACACATTTTCGCTCTAATTCCGATTCATCCTTCTGTTGTGGCTGCGTTGCCACTCTTTCTTTCTTAACTCTTGCATAGCTATAGCTGCCCACGCTCTCATTTTGTTCCAGACCACCTTCGATTCGATCATGTAATCTACTATATTCTCCGGAGTCGCGCGATCGTTTATCACACTCTCTATTTCTTGTATTTCCTTTTCATATTTTGGCCAGGAAAAGAAGATATGTAATGCATTTTCATTGCTGTTGCTGCAGAAGAAATTTGTTTCGTCGTCATGTCCGTATTTGTATAGATATTCTCTATAACATCCATGAGCTGTTAAAAACTGGGTAAGGTAAAAATCAGTTTCCCCGTGTTTTCGTTCTATCCATGGTTGTATGCTTCTAATAAGTCTGTGCGTCCATCTCCCCGTAGCTGCTTCGTCCCATCGTTTCTGCCATTCCTTTAGGCTCCTTTGTCTTTCCTGCTTCCGCTCTTCATTCGTTAAGCGATCGCCAGTGCTTTTCGTTTTGTCGAATACCCGCTTTATTTCCATGGCCATTATGTCTGGTGGCATGAGGCCTGATATGACTCCAGCCGCCTGGTGTGATACAGTGCGGTAGGCACAGCAACTCTGATTGCATTCAGTCGTACTATCGATTTCGCCTTTTCTGCGTATGTTTTCTGCTGCAGTGCTATCCCCCATATGGGTGCGGCATACATAAGTATAGACTGATTCACTTTGGTCAGGAGGACTCGTCTATTTTGGTTTGGTCCACAAATGTTAGCCATTATTCTCGTTAGCGCCGCCGTCACCCTAGATGCTTTTTCACAGGCTTTGTCTATATGCGTCTTGTAACTTAACCTCGAGTCTATCATCACTCCTAGATATCTCAAGGATTGCTGTGTGGTAATGTTATATCCGTCAATATTGAGAGTGGCTACCTCTAGTTTCTTCCTGCTTGTGATTAGCTTCCGTCTTTTGTCCAGCTAGTTGAAGCTTTGTTATCATGAGTCATTCTTTGATTTTTTCCGCTGTATGATTGCACAGGCGCTCTGTTTCGTGAATTTCCTTCGCTACCACAGTCACCGCGATGTCATCCGCGTATCCGATTATTTGCACCTGCTTGGGTAATGGGAGGCGCAGCACTCCATCATATAAAATATTCCACAGAAGTGGGCCTAGAACTGAGCCTTGAGGAACTCCGCCCGTCACCCTATAGCGTTGTGGTCCTTCATCTGTGTCGTATATCAGGACCCTGTCCGACAGGTAGTTGGAGATGATCTTCAGCAAATAGGGTGGTGCTTTCTTTAGCTGAAGAGCTCTTATTGTATTTGACCAGTAGGCTGAATTAAAGGCATTCTTAACATCGAATGTTACTACCGCACAATACTCTTTGGAGCCATACATCGATCTGGTTCCTTCTATAGCTTTACCTGCGACGTCCGTAAGTTTTTTAATCGCGTTAATTGTTGACCTATGTCTGCGAAATCCATATTGATTATCGGCCAGTCCCGGTTGCTCTTTTGCGAGATGTTGCTCCAGTCGTACGCTTATTATTCGTTCTAGTATTTACCCCACTGCGTCTAGCATGCACGAGTTTGGTTCTCCAGGCGGTTTGTTTGGTTTTTGTATTAGTACCAAAGGTTGCATTTTCCAAATTTTTGGAAATAAGCCCTCTCGTAAGCACTTTTCGAACAGTCTTGTGAACGGGTCAGTCTTGTGTTTAATGGCTATCTTTAGGGCCTTGTTAGGTATGCCGTCCAGCCCTGACGCCTTGTTATTGGCAAACGTTTCTGCTGCCTCTAAAACCTCTTTGTCAGTGACTGGTGTAGGTATTGTTCTGTTTTCTTCTAGACGATATTCCTCTGACGGTTGCGCGGGCAAGAGGGTTTTTACTACAGTCTTTAATAGTTTGGGGCAGGTTGGGGCTTGGCCTTTGTGGCCCCGGACTTTTGTCATCACTATCCAGTAGGCATCACCCCATGGATTTTCGTCAAGTTTATTGCACAGCTTTTTGAAGCAGGAGGCCTTTTTCTTTTGATAGTTTTTTTGAGGTCATTTCGCTTCCTCTTAAAGCATTCCTGTAGCACTATGTAGTTCGTCGATTGTCGCCTTCTTTGGCATAGACGCCTTGCTTTGTGACATTCGCTTCGTAGAACTTCATGCCTTGCCTTTTCCTGCACATAGCGGCGTCACATGCCTTGCTGATGTGTCGTATTAAGTGTTCCGCCTACTGTTCCGTTTCCGCAGCAGCGTTGTTCGGGTTGCTATCTAATATCAGCTTGAATATCTCTTCATCAAGGGTGTTGACTTTCCAGCCTCTGGCTTGTGCTTTCCTTGATGGACAGAATTCTTTTACCGGCGTGGGGTTGTCTATTTCTATCAAGAGGGCCAGGTGGTCACTGTGCGTGTATATGTCGCTTACCTGCTAGTTAATCTTTCGCACCAGGAAGCTACTTGCAAAGGTTATGTCAATTACGGAACCGCGTCCGTTCTTTTCGAAGGTGTTCTTGTTGCCAGTATTTAACAGCACAATGTCAAGCGTTGACACCGGCTTTAGGAGCGCATCTCCTCTCCTATTTGTGTCGGTGCTGCCCCATTCTATTGCCCACGCATTGAAGTCTCCTGCCACAATGTTCCTTGTTGTATTTGCGATGACTCGTACCAGATTATCTAGAATTCTTTCGTATTCGTTTTGTTGGACGCTCGGTGGGATGTAGCAGCTGTAAAAGTTTATGCCACAGATTTTTGCACATGTGTAGTAGGCTTGTCCTGAAATGGCTTGCACCCGCAGGCCCACACGGCTGCTTTTTTTGTTTGGTCGGAGCTCCAATTTTCAGTACCCTGATTTCTGTACTGCTCGCTTAGTATTGCTATGTCCACTTTTTGCTCAATCACCGTTTGCGTAAGTAACTCTTGCGCTGCTTCGCAGTGGTTGAGGTTAAGTTGCAAGACTCTCATGTTTTCGCTTTTTTGCACGCTTCAATGTACATATGACATTTTTTGCTACCAATTTGGTGGTCTGTGCTCTCTCGACAATTTTTTTTTACACGCGTCGCAGGATGGTTTTTTATCGCATGCCTTCGCAGAGTGCCCCTTTTCTCCACATTTAAGGCAGCACTGATTCTGTCAGCTGGGGTGCTACAACTTTTTGCTTGGTGTCCGCATTCCAAGCACCTATAGCACTTCTTAAGGGTCGGTCTCTCCCTGATTCGGCAAACAACTCATCCTATTTTTATTTTCCTCGCGTCAAGTAGGAATCTCGCCTGGTGAGTAGAGAGGCTTAGCACGGCTGTTTGCGTGCCCGCATATGCCGCTCTGATGCTTTTTACTGATGCTTTATCAATGTTGTCTAGCTCCTTTATTTGAGCACGTATAGCATTGCAGATGTCGTCTTCAGAGGTTATTTCATCTAGGTCCCTGATCTCTATCGTTGTTTCGTGAGTAAGTGCTTTAATTTTTGCCTGGTTCCCCAGAACTTTACCTTTCTCGTTTGTGAAGGCTCTGGTATTTTCCTTTTCCGCATCTTTTAACTCTAGTAACATTTCCCCTTTGGCCGTCTTTCTAATTCGGGTTACATTTTCACCCAGCTTCTTGAGAGCTTCTTCTTTCTTAACTGCCCTGAGAATGTCGCTGTAGGTCATATTCCCTGTTCGCGGAATTATGATGGCATCAGGTCGTCGCGGATGCTTATATGTCGTCCTCTTCTTCCGTTTTACCTCGATCCAATCATCCTTTGGAGCACCTATGGCAGGCTTATCTATTTCTCCCTCTTTAGGCTGCCTTGACTCCTCTACATGGGTGGGTTTGTTTTTCTTCGGTGGGGTCCGTCTTTTGGCCTGCTTTTCGTCACGGGGTCTTTTTGGTGTTACCTCCGTGGTCGGGGGCATATTCAGAAAGTTTCTCCTTTCTTTCAATTTTGTGTGCTCACTCTGGGCTTTTCCATAAAGTACTCCTATGTTACTAAGGAGGTCCCTCATGTGTGTGCACAAGAATACAAACATACATATGCGCACACATGTGAATATGTCACCAACCAAAAATTGAAACATTGTTCTACAAAAACAACAACAGCTAAGCATGGCAACATTGTGTTGTTGGTAGAAAAGCCGAGCTGTGCCGAAAGAAACGATCGCCGATTGTCACCGCTTCCCTTGTTACTCGAACATCTTCGCAGACAAGATTGTGTTAGATTCATATTGAGCAAGGTTGCGCAACTTGCATTTAACGCAACCTTTTCCGAACTCGTATAAGAAGAATAACTTCAAAATTATATGAAAGTTATTTCGGTTTTCCTGTTGGACAGCAAATTAAAATGTGTGTTCCACACATCTGTTGTGTTACGTGTGTAGGACTTCTTACGGATTGGGAAAAAAGATCTCGATCTATGCCTTTCGGTATTCCGATTATTTGGATGGAGCCGACAGACCATTCAACTAATTGTTATTTTTGTCTGACTAACACAAAAGCCATTGTAATTAAAACTTAAAAACAAACTAAGTATCCTGGTGTGTCATCTGCTAAAAAAGCAATTCCTCACAGTGAACAACTACCTACACCAAAACCACCTCAGCGCTCTGAACTTTCAACTGAATCAGAGGAAACAGATAATACATATATAAGTACTGATCCTGATTTTCAAATTGCTTCTTCATCTATCTGTCTCCAGGAAGAAACGCCACACCTACTATCTCAAGGAGATCTTAATGATTTAGTTCGTCATTTACACTTGTCTAAACAACAAGGAGAACTTTTAGGATCTCGATTAAAAGGATGGAATTTATTGCAACCAAACAAAAAAATAACTTTTTTGGGCATCGAGATGAAAAGTTAAAAAGCTTTTTTTTTCACACGATAATGATTTGATATTTTGTAACATTGTCTGTGATGTGATAAATATTTTGGGAACACAACACAAAATTGAAGAGTGGCGTTTATTTATTGATTCTTCAAAAACAAGCTTAAAGGCAGTTTTGTTACATAATGGTAATAATCTTCACTCCGTACCGGTAGGTTATGGTGCTAACATGAAAGAAACCTATGAAACAATGAAATTTCTGGAAACGGAAAATTTGCGGAGATATAAATGTTGTTGCGCTTTTATTAGTACTGCAACTTGGGTACACAAAATTTTGTTGTTTTCTTTGTGAATGGGACAGTAGGGATAGGAAGAACCATTACGTGAAGAAAAATTGGTGCAAAAGACGATCTTTTACTCCAAGAATAAAAAATGTGAAACATTCTCCATTAGTACAACCTGAAGATATATTTTTACCACCTCTCCATATAAAACTTGGTCTGATCAAAAACTTTGTAAAAGCAATGGATAAAAATGGCGCTGGATTTCAATATCTAAAAGAAAAATCCCTAAAATCAGTGACGCCAAGATTAAAGAAGGCGTGTTTGTATGTCCTCAAATAAGGCAAGTGATAAAAGATGATATATTTAAAAACCAGCTCAATTATCTGGAAAAACCAGCTTGTGAATCGTTTATAAAAATCACTGAAAATTTTCTTGGAAATCACTGATCAAATGACTATAAAACTATTGTTGAGGAACTTCTAGAAAATTATAAAGGTATTAGGCTGCAATATGTCCTTAAAAATACATTTTTTACATTCACATTTAGACTTTTTTCCACCAAACTTGGGTGTCGTTAGTGACGAACACGAGGAACGATTCCACTAAGACATTTGTACCATAGAAAAATGATACCAGGGAAAATGGAGTCCAAGTATGCTGGCTGATTATTGCTGGGGATATTATTATAACATTTATAATAATTTAATTTTTGTTAAAAAAATTTATAATTTAAATAAAAAGTAAAAAAATCATAAAATTTTAGATTACTAATTCTACTCTACTTGACCTTATTCCTAACAGAATCAGCCAAATTTTTCTTGTTACACAGAAAAAAATTTTTTTGTTGATCAGTGTTATAATCTGCAGCAGCATTGTGCAATAGTTTAAAAAGGAGGAGGAGTATTTGATTATATAGTTACAAAATGATACATTCTACAAGTTAAACAACGATAGGCTAAGTTCAGGTGCAACCGAACATTTTATACCCTTGTATTAGACATTTCACTGGCTATCTTAAAGTGAAAACGTCAAGCAGAGAATCGAAATCCAAGCAATTGTATACATAAATATACTATATATATGTACCTCATACACTGAACGACATATTCGGCAAAAAATTTCTTAAAAAACAAAAATCATTGTGGTTTATGGGAGTTGTGTATGGGAGTGCTATCGACCTGATTTTATCAAGTTCGAAAATCTTAAGGCTAAGGGCTGATCCCAATCAACCCATTTTTGACACAAACACAAACCATTGTCAGAGTTCAATTATCTCTGAACATATTGATCGATATTTTCGATCAAAAGTCAATTATAGGCACTAAGGTCTAAATATTCGAGACCTAGTGGCTTGAACAGATTTTGTTAGATTTGAACAATTTTTGGTCATAAGTTGGCGTGCTTTAAATCTCTCTATGTGAAGGCGATTTTACGTTGAATCTTGGAGCGTTAACGCGGTGTTCAAGTGCGAAACTAGTTCTGTGTGCTCTCCTTGATGCCCGGCCAGAAGTACTTCAAATTATATGTGCGGGCGGTGACTCGACTACTGGGATGGGACAACACTTGGACTGTGTCGAAGGCGACTCGGCGAAGATGATCGGTTCATCTTTAATGTAAACGATCGCCGTGGTGAACTGGGAGATGTAATCGAGTTGGGTGATATGTTGTGATGAAGCTCTGGCTTCAGCCTTTGGCTGGGGGCGTAGGTTTAGCGCCTGTGATTGGTTTTGATGAAATGGCGGCTCTCCAGGACGTGCGGAAAGAGTTTTATGGCTGCGAATACGGCTAAAAACTCTCTGTTATACATACTGAATTTCACCTCTGTGGGGCTAAGCTCCCTGGAGAAAAACTCGAACTGCCCCAATGATGCACGTAGCAGAATCGGATGCATTGATTGTGAGAGTGAATGAGAGAAGCAGTGGATAAGGGGAATGCTGTTCACGACGTCGCTGCTACACTCCGCTAGCAGTCTTCCAGGGCTTTTCAGCCTTTGGTGTTCAGGGAACATTACGTTTTTCGTTTTCCTTTGCATTTTGTTTTAAACAATTTAGGGGGGCCAGTGGCTGTGAAGCTTTGGAAATATAATTGCGCTCAGTTGAAGATGTGTATCGTATGCCCTAGGTAAGTCATTATTAGCTCTGAAAATGCTCCTCAGATGGTGTCCCAAGGAATTTGAAAGAGCCAAAGGATATTGAGGCTGCTCTCTTCTCGATGTCTTTTGGAGCCACAGAAATCTGATGATACCCGCGAGTAAAAACTATTGTGAAAGACGGTGAAATAGGTCTTCAGTGACAGGTACTTGGTAGCAGTCAACAACCATTTGTGCGTTGAGTCATCTGATCCACTGTCAAAATACTATATTGTGTGGTTTCTGCAAGTCTTTGTGAATAATGTTAGCGGCTCGGTGAGTAAATGTTTCTTGAGATCTATCAGAAGGCCATAGTGAACCATGAAGTCAGTCCCAATTTTCGCAAAATGAACGTTAGGGCCAGGTGAAAACTCCACGAAGACCAAGGATTGTTGCGTAGAGTTTAAATTCTGAGGGTTCCAGTTTTTGCTTGACAAAAGCTCGTGGTGCTACAGAGGCCATGAGCCATAGTCAACGGCGAAATTCTGGCGTGACGATCTGTCACGAAATACAGGCGGTTCTCCTTGCTGGATGGAACATGATGACAGCCATGGTAGTTTCCTGGTTGGTAACAGGCTTTTAGGCTCACCATTGTTAGCGGAGGCTTGGACATAAGCTGGTAGAGCCTGGATGCTAGTGGACATGAATTGAGTGCTTGTGTAATTTTCTATGGCACTGTCTGCGGCTTCAGCGAGTTGGTCTAGCGTGCTGTTGTTCTTAACGGCGTTCGGGATTTTACACGATATCAGGTAGCAGTGCCAACCATGCCTGAATGCGAAAAGCTCTTCTGATTCTCTGGTACTAGCTAGGGTCCACATTTCTTTAAGAAGTTGGCTTCCGTTTCTCAAGCTGAAGTTCTGTCAACAGCTTATGTAACTGGCGATCAACTGAATCGGGAAAGTTTAATGAGATAAGTTTTTATATAAGTATACTTATCTTTTTCTGGTGGTGCCTATGATTTCGGAGGTCTCCTTGAGTACTTTTGACTTCAAGACACCGACGAATGCCTGGCACATTGTTGTCATTTCGCGGAATAAGCTGTGCCACCACCTGAGTTTGAGTTATGTGACTGTCATAATGTGTGCTTCATTATTGGGCTGGGATGTTTAGGTAAGGATGGTATAGGTCCTTGAAAAGCACGTGCTGGACGTCTTCTGCTATATTCCGTAAATAAATAAGGCTGCACTATATGTAATGAATGCAATATTTATTTATTAAGTAACAAGGATTAATTAATGCAGCAAAAAAAAAAAAGAAGTGCCAGCCGTGTAGCATTAAGAAAAGGTTCTTAGTGTTATTATTTGCTTCCGTTTGCGACGATGAGAAAGAATCACCTCCTCAGATGGTTTGATATTCAACGGTTAAAATCGCTAAGGACGAAGTTGCTACAATTACATTGACTAATTAGAATATTGTACCCTAAATGGAGGCTTAATTTTGAAAATATATATAAGTTTTCAAATAATTCCTCACTTCGTTCCCGGGCAAAATGTATACCAAGTTTCATTACGATGTCTCAATTTTTGCACAAGTTACAGCATGCACGAACGGACGAACAGACAGACAGCTACAAGATTTCAACTTGTCTCGACATACTGAACATAAAATATCACTCCATATCTATCTCGATTAGTTTTAGGTAATACAAAGAACCATTAAGTAAACAAAACTATTAACGGGTTATGCTCGATTTCATCTTTTTTTCCACTTAGGCACTCCAGTGATTTGTCCTGATCGAATTCGAACTTTTAGTGGTTCAGCAGATATGTAGAATAAAGCTTTTAGTGGGCGTGGCACGGCCCTTTTTAAATTTCAGGCCTCAGACGGTCTTGCTAATGCGATATCCTGTCCCATAAAACAGTTTTATATTTTGAATTAGTGCTTAGTTAAGGTACTTTTAGATTTTCGTTTAAAAGGTTTTGTAGACGTGGCGGTGGCTTACTACTACCAACTCGTCCCCACATTTTGAAATGGCACCTGTGTGCCGGGCAGACGGACACACAGACATTCACTCGGAATTCAACTCGTCTCGTCAGTCGGATCAGCGATATATACATAACCCTATATCTAACTCGATTTTTTTCTGGGTTGATACAAACAACCTTTTGAGGGATACACGTTACATTAATCATGACAAATATAAATGGGCATAATTTTTATTGTCCAGTGGACAATAGGAGGTCCACTGGGGATCGGATAATAAATGCAAGTTAACGGCAGCAGCCACACAGATACTTAACGATAAATGTAAACAAATTGTATCTTCTCACAGTATTACTGCTTGGTCAGCAGAATACTTTAATTAATAAGAAATCAATATATCACTTGTTTTGATAAGTAAGCAAAATCCAATATTCCATTATTTGTTTTGATAATGAGAATAATTGGAAATCCAATGCTCTGGCATTTCATCACTTAATGTAATGCCAAAGCATCTTTAGTAATAAGCATAGAATTATAAGAATATAAATATAAGTGCTTTTACTAATAAAGATCAGTGGATAATCGGCAAGCGTATTGAGAGATCATCTTGATGATCGAAGCGCACCATATATAGGGTATATTATCGCACTCAAAACCAACACTTGTGTTTAATTTCTACCGCGCGTAGCGGTACGGAATATATTTTTTTAATACTTCCCACACTAGGGAAGTTAATTGGCGCCCAACGTTAAGGCACGTGTTCGTCGTATAAAGGGAGAGAAATGTATCCCTAGAACCATAACGGTAGCGATTAGTGAACACTAACCGGTAAACGTACATAAACCTCGTGCGAGAGGTAGTACATATGTGAATAACGCATTAAAAATTAAAAAGAAAAAACAAGTATCCCAAGAATAGGGAGAAAAGCCAAACCAAACTTGAAGTAAAGTGAGCAAAAACTTCATTGCTTGTTGTGTTGTGACAATCGCAGAATAAATAAGAACAAAATTTTTTTTAAAATAAATTAAAAAAAAAAATGAACAGTGAATAAAAAAGTAAAGAGTGACTTATGTAAATCACAAAATACAAATATTAAAAAAACAAAAAAAACATCATTAGGCATTGCACGTCAAGCAGCGGCGTAGCCATCGAGGGAAACCAAGGACTAAGGAAATTACAACACACCACAAAAGACGAGGAGAAGAAGGAGTAAGATTTTATTATCCACATTTATCAAATATATTAGTACATTAATATATAAGACAATCAATTTTAGCAATTAAGTTTAAACTATTAAGAATCACCAGCCAAATAATAAAATATTTTGAAACCGCGATTCACCACCGCAAGGGGGACCCTCCGGTTTATAACAAAAACTCAATTCTGCGATTCTGAACTTCAGACCCTCCAGAATAAAAGAGTCTCCTTTCCTAGAAAGGATCAAAAATAAAAAAGTACAAAATTAAATCTTAAAAATCTTAAATAAAGGCTCGACCAGCCAAATAATAAAATATTTTTAAAACCGCGATTCACCACCGCAAGGGGGACCCTCCGGTTTATAATAAAACTCAATTCTGCGATTCTGAACTACAGACCCTCCAGAATAAAAGAGTCTCCTTTCCTAGAAAGGATCAAAAAATAAAAATAAAAAAATAAAACAACTGACTTGGACTATAACAAAATAGACAGAATAGTTAGAAATCTTGAAAGATTTGTAGAAATCGATAGGATTAAAATTGCCCATATTTAAAGAAAAATTAATTTATCAAAAATGCCTTTAAGTAGCGAAAATGAGACTTTAGTCGCAAGACTAATTGCGGCAACGAACGCATCACTCAGATTAGAAATATCTGAAATGCGCAGACAAATAGAAGACTTAACGAAATCGACAACAATAACAGATTACCAACCTGAAGAAATAAATTCAGAGATTCGCTGTGACGAATCCCTAGAAGTAATAAAATCTTTACCAGAATTTGGGGGAAGGCAAAATAAATATGTTAGCTGGAGGGAATCGGCTAACAACGCAATGAACTTATATATAAGAGGCAGCCGTAGGTATTTTGCTGCATTAACTATATTAAGAAATAAAATCACTCACGATGCTAATGACATCTTGTCCAACCACGGAACAGTCCTAAATTTTGATGCTATATTAGCACGATTAGATTTCGCTTACGCCGATAAGCGACCAGCTCATATAATCGAGCAAGAAATGAATATTCTGCGTCAAGGCAATTACTCTATAATTGAATATTATAATAAGGTTAATGAGAAATTAACCTTGCTAATAAATAAAACCATAATGACTTACGGATCAGATAGCGCCGTAACTAAGGAATTCAATGCTAAAAATAGGCGGGATGCTTTACGCACATTTATAACGGGGCTAAACGGAAACTTAGCAAACCTTTTATTTTCACTATCGCCAAGCGACTTACCAAATGCTTTAGCAAAAGCACAAGAATTAGAATCCAACAATATGCGAGCAGCATTCGCATTACAATTTGGAAAAAACTATTCAAATCCCAACAATAATAACAGGCAACATACTTATAACAACAGATTCAATAATGGTAATTTTAATAATAATTTACGGTTCCCACAAGTCCAACCACAAAGGAATTATAACCAAAGAATGGGATACAAGAATAACCAACCACGACCTACACCAATGGATGTCGACTCAAGCATCCATACACGCAACCGTATGTTGCAAAAGCCAACAACATTTAATCAAAACAATTTGGAAAAAAGGCCACATGGAAGTACACAACAGAATGTGCAGCCACCGACTAAGACACAGCGCATTAATAATATTAAGGAGGATCATTTTTTAGGCCAAAATTAACTCTGCCATATATATTTCTAGATGACAGGGTTACTGGTCAAAACTTTAAAATATTAATAGATACAGGAGCAACTAGTTGCTATATTAAATCAGGAATATACAAAAATAAAAATAAATTGGATATACAAAAGAGAGTAAAAACAATTAATGGATTTTCGATAATACGCTATTATCACATTATCACATTATTCGGTAAAAAACAAATATTCTACGAAATTGAAAATTTGGAAGCAGACCTATTAATAGGATACAAATTTTTGAAGGACATTAATGCTGTGATTAACTTGGAAAAAAAGAAATTAATAATAAATAATGAAAAAGAGGAGGATATATTTAGCTTAGGATGCGAATATGAGCATCAGAAAAGTAAGGATAATTTAAAGATCGTAAAGGAGGACGAAATTACTTTGGAAGCAAAGACTTCTAAGGCGCCAGCCGAGGGGAATACCGGCAAATATAAAAAAATAAATACTGTGGAGCAGGAAAGCTCTACAACGCCAGCTGAAGATTTATACCAGCAGAGTAGAAGCAATAATCATGCAAAAAA
Organism: Bactrocera dorsalis; assembly: GCF_023373825.1. Classification (NCBI taxonomy): domain Eukaryota; kingdom Metazoa; phylum Arthropoda; class Insecta; order Diptera; family Tephritidae; genus Bactrocera; species Bactrocera dorsalis. Next base: position 60,845,725 of record NC_064303.1, read on the forward strand.
TATTGTGGAACGAAAAAGTTCTACAACGCCAGCCGATGATAATACCGGCAAATTAAATAAAAAATATACTGTGGAACAAAGAAGTTCTACAACGCCAGCCGATGATAATACCGGCAAATTAAATAAAAAATATATTGTGGAACAAAGAAGTTCTACAACGCCAGCCGATGATAATACCGGCAATATAGAAGAGGAAAACTATGTAAACAAAATTACTTTAGAGGAAAAGTTCTCTAAAGCGCCAGTCGAAGGAAATACCGACATAAACGAAGATGAAATTGAAAATTTAAGAGAGGAAAAGAGAAATGAAATATATAAAATACATTCTTCAATAAATATGAATTTACCGTTTCGAACGGATATAAAAGCGGAAATAACGACAATTGTTGAAACTCCTATATGGAGTAAACAATACCCATATCCTCTTTCTGCTAATTCCTTCATAAACGAAGAGGTAAAAAAAATGATGGAAGATAAAATAATAAGGCCAAGTAAGAGCGCATATAATTCACCAATTTGGGTTGTACCAAAAAAAGGTGTAAATGAAGACGGTACGCCGAAATTGCGAATGGTAATCGATTATAAAAAATTAAATGAAGTAACAAAATCGGATAAATATCCAATTCCGGATAGCAATATAATACTTTCAAATTTAGGAAGTTCGAAATATTTTTCCACAATAGATCTGGAATCGGGTTTTCACCAGATCCTTATTAAAGAACACGATATTGAAAAAACTGCATTTTCAGTAAATAACGGAAAATACGAATTTTTAAGAATGCCATTTGGTTTAAAAAACGCGCCTAGTATATTTCAAAGGGCGATGGACAATGTTTTAAGGGACTTTATTGGAAAATTTTGTCATGTTTATATTGACGATATAATCGTATTTTCAAAAAGCTTCGAGGAACATAAAAAACATTTAAGTATAATAATAGAAGTTCTAAAAAACGCAAATATGAACATTTCATTACAAAAATCTAAATTCTACCAAGAAGAAGTAGAATTTTTGGGATATATTGTTGCAAAGAATGTTATAAAGACAGATCCAAAAAAAGTTGAAACAATTTTAAATTTTCCGGTTCCAACAACTTTACGACAGTTACGAAGTTTCCTAGGAATGATTGGATATTACAGGAAGTTTATTAAAAATTATTTTATCAGGTGAAAACGGAAGAGTTTCACAACATATGTCTAAAAAAATTAAAATTAGATTGGAACAAGAAGGACTTTTGGCAATTGAGAAATTGAAGTCTATATTAGTAGATCAAGTTGAATTAATTCAACCAAATTTTAACGAAACATTTATATTAACGACAGACGCATCAAATGAAGCTATTGGTGGAGTCTTAAGCCAAGGGGGCAAACCTATTACATTTATATCTAAAACATTAAATTCAACAGAAAGAAATTACGCGACTAATGAAAAAGAGCTATACGCTATCGTATGGGCATTAAAAAATCTAAGAAATTATTTATACGGAGTTTCAGATTTGGAAATTCATACTGATCACCAACCACTAACATTTGCAGTCTAACCTAGAAATCCAAATGCCAAAATGAAAAGATGGCATGCTTTAATTGGAGAATATGGAGCAAAAATTATATATAAACCAGGTAAAACAAATGTGGTAGCAGATGCTCTATCACGACAATTTCTTAATAATTTATCCGACGAATCGTCAACCACAGTAACCCAACATTCAGCTGAAAGTAGTGATCATACTCAGATACCCGAGACAAAAAAACCATTAAACCAATTTAAACAACAAATTTTACTAAGTAAAAATAGATTTACAATACATGAGCAAATTCAAGAATTTGGGAAAATTAGACATTTAATTGAATACGATACTGTTGATAATTTAATCACAATATTAAAGGAATACATCAAACCAAATATAGTTACGGCAATACATTGCTCAATAGAGGATCTGTACGAAATACAAGCGAAAATAAGAGAAACATTTACTAATAAATTCATATATACGAAAAATTTTGCAATTGACATAACGAACAGAGAAGACCAAGGAATTATAATTGAACAAACGCATACACGAGCACATAGAAGTTACCAAGAAAATTTGGATCAAATTTGCAAAAAATATTATTGGCCTGAAATGAGAAAACAATTCAAAGAATATGTAAGGAATTGTGACATATGTAATAAAAACAAATATGATAGACACCCTATAAAAATACCAATTGGAGAGGTCCCAATACCTACAGAGGAAGGAGTACAGATACACATGGATATATTCTATGCGCAATCTTTAAAATTCATTACGTGTATAGATAGCTATTCCAAATTTTTGGTTATTAAGCAAATCGAAGATAAGATTAATTTAGAAGATAAAGTGTTAGAAATATTACAAAGCTTCCCTAATATAAAGAAGTTAACAATTGATAATGAACCAGGATTCACTACGGTAAAATTTAAGTCCTTGATGCAGAGATTTCAAATAGAAATATTTTTTTGTAACCCAAATCATAGTACCACGAATGGTCAAATTGAGAGGGTACATTCAACAATAATTGAAATTTCACGATGTATTAAACAAGAATATAATTTAATAAGCTTTTCAGAATCAATATTTAGAGCTGTCCAACAATATAATAAAACTATACATTCGGTAACAAATGAGAAACCATTTGAAGTACTTTATAACAAAGTCTCTCATGATATTTTACCAGAAAAACTTTTATCAGCACAAACTAAGATGCTAGAAAGACACAATAAAAATAGAATTAATAAAACATATTTTTGCGGAGAAATAATATATGAAAAGATTACAGGAGAGAGAAATAAACTAAATCCTAGATACAAGAAACAGGTAGTAAAAGAAGACTTAGGGAATAAAGTTAGAATTAACTACAGGAATAGAATAGTACATAAAGATAATATTAAATCTTAATCATATATTTTTAGAGGATGATACCCCTAATTATTCTAACATTAATTACCAATACAATGACAGACATTGTGGACTACACAAGAGAAGATTACGTATTATTAGAAAACGGAGATGTAGCCCTGTATAATGACTACGGAAATATTTTTCACATCACTAATTTAACATACTTTAGAGAACTTATAAGTTCAGACACAAATTATTATAATAAAAAACTCAGATATAAAAATTTTGAACAAAATAATGAACAAGACAAGGCATATATTAATGATTTAGACACAGATCAAGAAATAGAACTCATAGAAACTTTATTAGAACAACTACAAATTAAAGATACAAGATATAGGAGAGGAATAAATGAAATAGGTACATTATGGAAGTGGATAGCAGGAACACCAGACCATGACGACCTAGTGTTAGTAAATAATAAATTAAACGAACTAATTGACAATAATAATAAACAATACACAACAAATTCTAAAATTTTTGGAATTATTAACCAATTAACTGAAACAATCAATAACATTAATGAAAACTCAAATATTAAAATTCTAATGAAACGGAAAAATCAATTCCTAATAACTGAATTACAAAATATGATTAATACAATAGCTATAGGAAAAATGGGAATTTTGAACCCGACAATTTTAAATTTAGACGAGATTAAAAGTATAATTAAGAATGAACATGGACGATTGACAATAACTGATATAATAGATATTTCAAATTTTAAAATAGTACAAAATAAAGATGTAATAGTTATATATATTAAGTATCCAAAAATTATATATGATTGCAAATATTATGAAGTAAGAGCAATTCCACAAAAAGATGGTAAATTAATAATTGATAATGAAATTGCGAAATGCAAAAAAGAATATATAAATATAAAAAACTGCAAAAAAGAAATGATAAATACTTATTGTAAAATTAATAATAAAAATACTGGCCTATCAGATATGTTGTCCAATAAAAAAGGAAAATGTAAAAAAATTAAAGAAAAACATAAAGACATAGATATAATTAAAGAAGGAGCAATATTAGTCTCTGGAAATCATACTATAGATGACTCTGCCATAAATGGAGTTTACCTTGTAACATTTGAAAATTATACAAATATTGATAATATAACTTACGAAAATATTGATTGTAAAATTTGGAATTATTTAAAAAATAATCATATTAATAACTTTGAAATTATAGAATACATTGAAACAAAAAACAAAGAATTTGAGTTTGAAAACATAAATATTTTGAGTGCAAGAATTAAAGAATTTAAAAATCATTCACTTTTCTGGTACATAATTGTAATACTTGTACTATTAATAACAATATACATAATCTATAAGATTTTAAAATTAAAAAAAATATATAAAACCAATAAGCAAAGCAAAAAATTAAAATTTCAAGAATTGTCATATAATGCTATTTTAGAGAGCATTTACAAAATATCAAAAAATGATACTGAATCGGGGACGATTCATCTTAGAGAGGGGGGAGTTAACGGCAGCAGCCACACAGATACTTAACGATAAATGTAAACAAATTGTATCTTCTCACAGTATTACTGCTTGGTCAGCAGAATACTTTAATTAATAAGAAATCAATATATCACTTGTTTTGATAAGTAAGCAAAATCCAATATTCCATTATTTGTTTTGATAAGAATAATTGGAAATCCAATGCTCTGGCATTTCATCACTTAATGTAATGCCAAAGCATCTTTAGTAATAAGCATAGAATTATAAGAATATAAATATAAGTGCTTTTACTAATAAAGATCAGTGGATAATCGGAAAGCGTATTGAGAGATCATCTTGATGATCGAAGCGCACCATATATTATCGCACTCAAAACCAACACTTGTGTTTAATTTCTACCGCGCGTAGCGGTACGGAATATATTTTTTTAATACTTCCCACACTAGGGAAGTTAATTTGCACTAATTACTACTAACTCATCGGTAATAAGTTAGTTAAATTTTACCCGCCTTGTACATTTATTATACCCTGAACAGGGTATATTAAGTTTGTCATAAAGTTTGTAACACCCAGAAGGAAACGTCGGAGACCCTCTAAATATATATATAAATGATCAGTATGACGAGCTGAGTCGATTTAGCCTGTTCGTCTGTCTGTCCGTCTGTATATATACGAACTAGTCCCTCAGTCTTTAAGATGTCGTTTTGAAATTTTGCAAACGTCATTTTCTCTTCAAGAAGCTGCTCATTTGTCGGAACGGCCGATATCGGATCACTATAACATATAGCTGCCATAAAACTAAACGATCGGAATCAAGTTCTTGTATGGACAACTTTCACATTTGACAAGATATATTCACGAAATTTGGTACAGATTACTTTCTAAGGCAACAATGTAATCTCCGAGAAAATGTTCAGAACTTTCACATTTGACATGATATATTCCCGAAATTCGGTCTATATTATTTTCTAAAGCAACAATGTAATCTCAGAAGGAATTGTTTAGATCGGTTAACTATAGCATATAGCTGCCGTACAAACTGAACGATCGGAATCAAGTTCTTGTACGGACAACTTTAACATTTGACAAGATATATTCACGAAATTTGGTATAGATTATTTTTTAAGACAACAATGTAATCTCCGAAGAAATTGTTCAGATCGGTTAACTATAGCACATAGATGCCATACAAACTGAACGATCGGAATCAAGTTCTTGTATGGACAACTTTCACTTTTGACAAGATATATTCACGAAATTTGGTATAGATTATTTTTTAAGGCAACAATGTAATCTCCAAAAAAATTGAACACATAGTTACTAACAGAAATGCACCTGTGAAGAGTATTTAGCTTCGGTGCAACCGAAGTTAACGTTTTTTCTTGTTTTTTAATAAAATCATTCATACATAGATTGGTATACATTGTAAATAAAAAGCACCCGCAAATTGGAATTAAATACCCTGGGTAAATGATATTTAAAAAATTGTACTTTGTTAAGTTTGTACGACTGTCCTTAATTACCAGCCGCGATGTCTGAATTTGGTATCCCGCAAAACTTATTCGGCTGTGTAAGCTGACGTCGAGCAACACTAAAAGTTCCATCAGAATAGGCATGGACGTCTCCGAGCCGTTTGTTCTCAAATGCGGTTGAAACCGCTGGAGACAAAAATTCGAGCTGCAGATTTAAATAGAGAAGGTACAATCTTCCATAAAAGTGTATAGGCGTACGCCGTTGGTATTGATATTATTGGCCCCAACAACTGTGAAGTTAACTGCTTTCTCAAGACTAGATGAGGAAGCAAAGCAAATGGGTCAGGCAGTGAACGAGGGAAAGACGAAATATCTCCTGTCATCAAACCAACAGTCGTCGCACTTGCGACTAGGTTCCCACGTCACTATTTGAAATTCGATGTTGTAGATAATTTCGTTTATCTTGTAACCAGCCTTAACACCAATAACAAACCCAGCTTCGAAATTCAACGCAAAATAAATATAATTATTGCCAACAGTTGAGAAGTTCCTGGAACTTGGAATGTCCTATTGGCACAAAGCAGCGAAAAGGAAGAACGACTGGTGCGATGTTGTAAACTCTGCTATGACCGCATAAGCGGTGGTCACGCCTATAAAGAAGAAGAAGAACAAAATTTAGTGTACGAAATCGTAGTGTACGTTGAAAAACGCTTACGGTGATTCAGTTTTATCAAAACGCCAAACCTACGAGAAGTACAAACCCTACAAAGGCGGTTGAGAGACTGTTGAAGACATTACTTGTTCTGGACGACCTTCGGCCTTTTCAGCTCATGAAAATATTAAAAAAGGGAAGAGTATGACGCTTGAAAATCGTCAGGTATCAGGTATCAGTGAAAACCATTTTGAAAGCTAATTCTCGAAAAACGGCGTCGTGTTAACGTTGGTGAAACATTGCTTTGGACTACCAGAATGTCATGAAACGTATTAAAGCTGGCTTCGATTTTTGCTTATAATCAAATATCGCAGCAAAGGTGAGCCGAAGCCGAAAAAACCGCGTCATAGCAGGTATCTAAATTATCGACAGCATTGTGACAGATGCCCGAGGTAGAACTAAATTGGTAATAGCTGGCGATTTTAATGCCTGATTGAATGGGGATGCAAAAGAACTAATAGTAGGGGCAAAGCCTTACTAGAAACTTTTGCTTCCCTTGCCCAAAGGCGGCAGACAATGAGTGATAGACCTTACTTTCGTAAACTCAAGCCTAGTTCGTAGATCGCAATGGCAAATTAGCGATCAGTACACTTTCAGCGATCGTTATGCCATTATATTTGAGGTAAATGCTCCGCAAACACGACTCCACTTACAGATCCTAACAAGATGTTCATGGCGGCCCAAAACTTTCGACCAAGACATCTTTGAAGAAGCCTTTGGACCATGCAATTTGTTGTCGGCTAACAAAGCTGCTTCCTCGATTATGAACTGTATTAAGAGTGCATTCGACGCTTCAATGTCCAAGTTATCTGGACGCAAGCGCCACCCCCCATAGTATTGGTGGAACGAGATAATCGCCAGATTACGGAAAGAATGCCAGCAAGCAAGGCGCTTATACCAAAGGTCACGTGGTACACCTGAATATACCACTCTCCAAAAACACTTTAAGGACAAAAGAAAATCACTAAAACAATCATTTTTAAAAAAGCAAACAGGAATGTTTCATAAAACTGTGCGACGATGTTGAAAAAAACGCTTGGGAACTCGGTTATAAAACGGTAATGGGAAAACTTCGCTCTGGCGGGCCAATTCCAACCTCCCCATCAACAATTGAGAGAACAGTCTCGGTCCTCTTCCCTATCCGACCCCACGCCATTAGGAGATCGTGAGAGTACCACAAACCCAGGTCATTCTGGCTTTGTCGAATGAAGAAGTCCGAGAAGCATGCATACGGTTAAACCCATCTAAAGCCCGGGATCAGCGCTGAAAACAGCGATTGCAAGACACATAGACCCCTTTCGAACTATGTATAATACGTGCATCCAGGAAGGCCCCTTTCCCACCATATGGAATAGGCAAAACCTAATATTATTGCCAAAACCTAACAAATCAATGACAGAACTGTCCCACTTCCGGCCCCTTTGCATGTTAGACTCTCTGGTTCTGGAGCCAACGGCTAAATAAGGCAATCGACGACGTCGGTGGGTTATCACCCAACCAATTCGGATTCAGAATGGCAAGATCCACAATTGCAGCTGTAAACCTTGTAAAGACCCTGGCTGAACGGGCTATAAGCGGGAAAAGATGGAAAGGAGGCACAATACAGTACTGTATGGTTGTGACCGTGGATGTAAAGAATGCCTTTAACTCGGTATCCTGGCACAGTATATTGAGTGCACTAAAAAACTTCGCCGTGGCTCTTTACCTCTACAACATAATAGTAAGCTACTTCGAGGAAAGAACTTTGTGCTACAACACATGCGAAGGCTCTAAAAATATAAAGTCTTTGGTGGAGTACCCCAAGGATCTGTTCTTTGGCCGCTACTATGGAACGCCATGTACGATGGAGTACTGCGACTGAAAGTACCCACAAACGATCGCTGTTGTGGTTATAGCAACACATATACACGATATAGTTTCTATAACCAACAGAACAATAGAGTTAATAAGCGATTGGCTCGAAACTAACGGACTGAACCTATCGGAGAGCTAGACCGAAGTGGTATTCATTACTGGCAGAAAAGTCCATAAAGTTGCCACGTTCAATACAAAGGGTGTAAGCATCACGACACAACCGGCAATTAAATACTTGGGAACCATACTTGATGCAAGGATGTCCTTTAAGGAACACTTAGCGTACACATGAGACATGCTACAAAAGTGTGCAGAGCCTTGACCCGGTCAATGCTCAATACCCGTGGGCCAAAGCAAAATAGAAGACGACAATTAGCTGGTGTACTAAAGACAGTCACGCTGTTCGGCGTTCAGATATGAGAAAAAGCCCTAGAAGTAAAATTATATCGCCGTGGCCTTTTTTCGATATAGGCCACTTGCGCGCTAAGAGTATGCTCTGCGTTCCGCACAGTACCGGAAGATGCTGCCCTAGTTATTGCAGGCTTACGCCCTTTAGACCTCCTGGCCAAGGAGATTCAATGCTGTACAAATGACAGGGTACCGCACAAGACATCAAAAGAAATAGCAATGGCAGACACAGTGGATCAATGACAAAAACGCTGGGAGAAAGGCGGAAACGGGCGGTGGACATTCCAACTAATCCTCAACGTCGAACCATGGTTAAATAGGCCACACGATGAGGTAGACTTGCACCTAACGCAAATTCTCACAGGACATGGTTGCTTCAAAGCATATTTGAAACGATTCGGGTACGAAAATAACGACACATGTAATTATTGCGGGGGCGATACCGTCGAAAATGTAAGGCACACATTCTTCTATTGCCCAAAATATGATCATGAGAGGCAACACTTAAAAAATGCGTTCGGTGTAGACCAAACTCCGGTAACTTGGTAAGCCAAATGGTCGAGTCGGTAGAGAATTGGAAAGCTGCTTGCGGAGTTGCAGCAAGATGTTATGAAATCCCAACGTGCCAGTGAACAGCGGCATAGAAGAGAGCTGTTAAATGTAACGGACAACCACGACTCAAGCACACAAACATTGACGTGACGGGAAGGGTAGGCGACGAACAATGTACGAGGGGGGTTATCTGACTAACAGAGGTGGGGCCAAGTAAATGCAACTTGCCACCACATACGCATGACCCTCACCCTTCACTCAACCATCCTCCCGACGTAATACTTGATGGTGGTACCGGGGTGCACGGTACATGACGGTAGGACATTTAGTTTAAATTAAAGTTCCACGCTGACATGGTGTCCAGGCTTTCGATGCTTCTTCCTCGTACAAAAAAAAAAAACAAACCCCTACTCCAGCACACAAATTTACCGATAATGTCAATCATAATATGTATGCCCACTTGTAAAAATGCTGACACTATAGAAATTAAAAAAATGTGTTGTCATATAATAAAAAATAGCAGAACTAATACCAGACTTTGACCCAACAAATGACAGTTCGTTGAACGAGTAAATAGTGTTATCCGTGAATATGAATGGGACGAAAGTGTCGCAAGCAGCAGCAAGATTGTGGCTCGATGCGAGAGAAAGACTACATTCCAATTGGAACGATTTCGCGAAAGACTTAAAAAACGAATTCGGTAATTATCCTAATGGGGCAGAAATACATTCCAAAATGCAAAGTGCCGAACGTAGACAAACTGAGAAACTAGGCGGCTACTGTTTTCGTGTTTGTGAGCATGGGCGACGGTTTAAGTTGAGTGAAACAGCAATAGTTAAATACGCGAGAGAAGAATTACAAAATCGTGAACTACAAGCGGCAATAGCGGATCAACGAATAAATATAATGAGATAATTAAAAGAAGCCTTAAACGAATATGAATGAAACGTACCCATAAATTCACACCGTCGTGTAACGAAAGTCGAAATAAAAGAATATGAAAAAGTGCGACATTGCGATGAATTTGGACACATATTTAAAAATTGCCAAAAGCCTCAATGTAAATAAAGACGTGAAAATTTTAATAAAGTGCATACAATATATGATCCGCAGTGTAAATCCGGAGCAAAAATACAAAATACATTTTGTGTAAACGATGAACTTTTTAAAGTTGGCACATTATTAAGCGGTCAGAAATTTAAACCATTAATTGATACGGTGGTCAATGTAGCATGATTCGAAAATCGTTATGTGAAAAGCTTAATTACAAATACATAAAGTGTGATCCGCTCAGTGCACACATCGATTAACTCCATAAAACGAAAAGTTGAGAAACACGATGATATAATACAATTGTTTTTAAAAATTCTTCTGATAATATGAACTCAAACATACAAGTATAATGTAGAATGCATAATTGCAGATATAGCTTTCATCTAGAGGTATATAAAATTAATAAGAATAGCCAACAAATAATCGTCAGTAATGTTACAGTTTTTATGTGATGGAGTTAATTGATTTGGTGACTGAAAAAAGTAATAAAGTTAAATTTAGTCTTTTCATTTTTAAGTTTTTATTACAGAAAAAGTTAGTTATTATACATTTTTATCACAGCTTTTCCATAAAAATTCATGTTGGAAATTCGGTTATAAAATAATTTTAGTAATTAAATTATAGCATCTGTCGCGTCAAGCGACAAATTTATACCTAAAATAAAAATAATAAATTAATTGTAAAATAATGAATTATAAAAATTATAAAATATTTATTTTTATTAACGCACTCAGCAATTATACATAGATTTTTTTCTTTCACATATTGAGTATTAAGAGAGAAATTTTCGAAGAATAACAATACTTTGAAGAAAAGAAAATAATAACAAATGTTAGAATTAGTTAAGATCGGAATCAGAAAACCTTAAGCAATATCACTTCTTTATTATAATTATTAATTTATTTATTTATCAGAATATTAGGTAAGAATTAAACATTTAGCTTCACTTTTAATCTTTTCTGCAGACATGTCGAAAACATCCGTACGGTCAGCATACTCATTAATTATATTCGCGATCCTATAGGTCGGTGCACGAGTGTTGTATCTCGATCTAACTATTGGTACTTCAATAACTCTTGACTTTCGCAAGTTTACTTTGTATCGGATGACCGTGACCGTGAAGTAGGCTATTCACCTTTGTGAGAGCACCGCTTAAGCATATGCATATCAATTCTTACATCTACATATGTTACGGTTTTCTATTATTTGTACATAATTGCATTTTTTATGTTCCCACTTTTTGCTTGCACTTTGCAAGCAGGTACATATATACATACGCGCAAATATACATATTTCATACCTACGCCCTCATAAGCATATACGCACAAGCTTACGTAGCTAATGAGAAAATTAGGCACAAGAAGGGATAAAAACCGGTGCTAGCATAACATTAAGACATTATTAGTACAGCATTAGGATAGTGAAGAGTGTAAAGAAAATTAAATTAAATAAAAATCAATTTGTTAACTGGACATTAATTTATTATTGGGCTCCTACATAATTTGGCGACCGTGACAGGACATGTGTTCTACATTTAATATTTTCGATCAAGAAAAGCCAATAGATTAATGTCCAAGTTAATTTAAATAATTCATTTTGCGTAATACTGGCAAGAACTGGCTCGGCGTTTGTTCAACCACATGGAATTTGCTCACATCATCTCATCATTAGAAGCTGTGTAGCGGTATCCAACAACAGATCATTTGGATTGTTGTACCCGGACAACATTCTGTGTAAGCGCAGATAACAATTCTTGCCACACATCATCGTACTTGCCGCTGTATTCATACATCCAGATTACACGTGGTTTTATTAACGTACGTTCGAGATCTTCTCATCAACATCTGTCGAAGTTACCGACAGTTCGTCAACTCGTCGTAGTCTCCGTGCAAGGTTACGGGACTCATCACATAACAGTTTCATCGGATTGCAGATCTGCTTTTGCTACATCTACAATAACTGCATCGCATTCTTCACTGCTCAGGTACTCGTATATATATTTATTTCGTGCCTTCAAATGCCTAACAACAGTAAAGCCAATGTGCCTAACATGGCTGATGAGGAACAATCGCCTTTGTCCTCGCTAATTCAAACGCGTTCAACGATTCTTCGCAACCTGCATAGTACAAAGCAACGAATTGCTTGTGAAGAAGTCGATTGCGATACGCATGTTCTCGAATGTCGACTACAAATTGTTGAGTCCTACTTTCAACAAATTTGTGACGTCCAGAACAACATTGAAGCTCTTTCTCCGTCAGACCAATCGAGAACAGAAATTGAAGAAACATATATTTCAACAAAATCCAAAATTCTTTCGTTAATCAACCCCAGAAACCGCGTTTCTGAGTTGAACACTAGCATTTTCAACGCAACAACTTTTGGAAATACTAGCAGTTACCATAATCGATTGTCTTCACTCAAATTGCCTAAATTTGACGGCAAATATGCGGAATTTAAACGTTTTTTCCGCACTTTTTGTAATATGGTGCATGATGATCCAACAATGCCAAAGGTGGACAAATTTAATTATCTTTTAAACTGTCTTTCAAGACCAGCTCTTAGCGTCACCGAACCCTTTCAGGTAACCGAAGATAATTACCCGAAGGCTATACAGCGGCTCAAGGAAAGATACGACAACAACGTATTGACTTTTCAAGATCATATTACATCGCTTTTCAACACTCCGGTTATGAAAAGATCTGACGCAGCAAGCCTACGTAATATTATCGACACTGTTGCAGCGCTTCGAGGTTCGTTACTCTCGTTGGACTCAGAAAGTGACATAATGAATTCAATGCTAATTCATATCGTTTTATTTAAAATTGATTCTGATTCAAAATCAGCATACAATCAGGAGCAAGAGTTTCACCACTTGCTATCGTGGGACGATTGCTACAAGTGGCTGAATCGACACTGTCAGTATTTAGAAACCTGTTCAAACGGTGAAAACTCAAAGGTAACACAGCGAGATTGTAAGCTACACGGTAAGAAAAATGGAAATTCATTCGTTGCCGCGTATGTCATCAATCGCACCATTCTCATCTTCATTTCGCCACCGTTGGAACTACAAATTATCCATTTGCACAAACACTAGAACTTCAAGGTAAAGACAATACACCTGTGTCATTTACTTCGCCGAATCCATCGCATCAGCTACCAACTAATCCATCGGTTTCACTCATCGCATGCACACGTAAAAGAGCGATATTACCGACAGCATTAATTTACATACAGGATAAATTTGGAGTGATGCAGCCAGCTCGCGCGTTATTGGATTCCTGTTCCGAATTGAATTTCATCACCGAAGAAACAGCGAAGCGTTTGCAGCTCAAAAGGTTTTTCTCATATCAGGAAAGCTCAGGTATTTCAGGTATTCCTTCTAATTCAAAGTATGCAGTAAATGCGAAAATCAAATCTCGTATTGGATATTTTACTTGTCTGTCGGAATTCGTTATAACTAAACATATCACAACACAAATTCCTAGTAGTTTTATAAATACTTCTAAATGGAATATTCCTGAAAATCTTCAGCTTGCGGATCCATACTTCTACAAACCGTAACGTATAGATTTATTGCTCAATGCAGAAGTATTTTTTGAGAGCCTTCAAGAAGGCACAGTTGCATTTGGAAAAGGCTTACCACGCCTTCAAAACAGCAAATTAGGTTGCCCCCTACAATTTTGAAAAGCTTTCAAATTCCCGCCCATCCATTTGCAATGTCACACTAAATTCAAGTCTATTGAATATCGATTCGATTCTCCAACGTTTTTGGGAAATTGAAAATTTCACTGAAAAGGAAGCAACATTGTCCGAAGAAGAACGTTTATGCGAAAAACATTTCATTGAAAACGTTCAAGTGAAAAATGATGGACGTGTACAAGTACGGTTACCTTTTAAGGTTTCACCGACGATATTAGGCAACTCTTTCCATACTGCCAGGAAAAGATTTCTCGCTCTTGAACGACGTCTATCTAACAATAAATTACTAAAAAACATGTATGCGGATTTCATAAAAGAATACATTGAACTCGGGCACATGGTTGCCATAAAAAACTTTCATTTCAATAGTTCGCACTATATAATTCCACATCATTATGTACTCCGTCCACAAAGTACTACGACCAAGCTTCGGGTTGTATTCGACGCCTCTGCGCGCACCACTTCTGATCATTCATTAAATGAAATACTCATGGTTGGAGCAACAATTCAACCAGAACTAATCATCACATTATTATCCTTTCGTTTATATCCCTACGTATTAACCGCCGATATATTAAAAATGTATCGTAAATTTTTGATTAACGATCAAGATCAACGATATCAACTCATTTTGTGGAGAAACGAACCTCATGAGCCATTACAGTTGTTTCAACTCAAAACTGTAACTTACGGATTGGCTTCTGCACCATTCCCAGCCATTCGCAGTTTATTTCACATTGCTGATGTCAATAAAGCTGCCTTTCCTCTAGCATCGTCTGCTATTCGAGAAAGTTTTTATGTTGACGATTTGTTGACTGGTGCAGATAGCATAGACAACTTACAAAAACTAAAAATTGAAATCATAGAAGTTCTTCGTTCTCATGGTCTTTCTCTGACTAAATGGCACTCGAATTTTACACAATTATCTGACGCGGAGGATGGAGTCATGTGTAGAAGTTCACGCAAGTGAGGAAAGTTCTCTGATTGCCATTCACTTGGGAGTGGCCAGAAACGATTCTTTTACATGTGACTCAAGCAGCTCACGACTTCCGGTCTTTGACCAAGTATCCTCTGGGTAGCCTAAGAACATCCGTTTGAAGGCGAGCTAACGTGAGAAGGCGAAACATCCCCTGCATAGGGTTGTGCGCTGGGTTTGGGACCCGCCACGTAAAAAACACCCCCAATGAAAAGGAACAACAAGCCTCGGATGAGTGACCCCCCTTTTGATGACGACCATGGCAAACGAAAGAAGGACTACGAATTGAGGGCATGCACCTGGAATGTCCGGTCCCTTAACTGGGAAGGTGCCACTGCCCAGCTGGTTGATGTCCTCGTGAAAATAAAGGCTGACATCACCGCCGTCCAAGAAATGCGATGGACGGGACAAGGACAGAGACGTGTAGGTCCTTGTGACATTTACTACAGTGGCCATATAAAGGAGCGCAAGTTTGGTGTGGGATTCGTGGTGGGAGAGAGACTCCGTCGCCGAGTACTATCATTCACTGCGGTGAATGAACGTCTAGCCACAATCCGCATCAAAGCGAGGTTCTTCAACATATCGCTGATTTGCGCCCACGCCCCGACGGAAGAGAAGGACGATGTGACCAAAGATGCTTTTTATGAGTGCTTGGAGCGCACTTATGTGAGATGCCCCCGTCACGATGTAAAAATCGTGCTTGGCGACTTCAACGCCAGGGTGGGCAAAGAAGCTATCTTTGGTACTACGGTCGGTAAATTCAGCCTCCACGAGGAAACTTCCCCAAATGGGTTGAGGCTGATCGACTTCGCCGGGCCCGAAATATGGTTATCTGTAGTACTAGATTCCAGCATAAGAAGATCCATCAAGCTACCTGGCTGTCTCCGGATCGAAAAACTACCAACCAGATCGATCATGTTGTGATAGACGGAAGACACGTCTCCAGTGTTTTAGATGTGCGTGCGCTCCGAGGTCCTAACATCGACTCGGACCACTATCTTGTTGCAGCTAAGATTCGCACCCGCCTCTGTGCAGCAAAAAACGCACGCCAACAAACACAAGGAAGGTTCGACGTCGAGAAGCTGCAATCACAACAGACAGCCGAACGATTCTCTACTCGGCTTGCACTCCTGCTCTCTGAGAGCACTCGTCAACAACTCGGTATAAGGGAACTGTGGGACGGCATTTCAAACTCCTTACGTACAGCTGCAACCGAAACCATTGGTTTTCGGAAAGTGCAAAAGAACAGCTGGTACGACGAAGAGTGCCGTGTCGCAGCGGAGAGAAAACAGGCTGCCTACCTCGCAACGTTACGATCGACCACAACACGTGCGGGATGGGATAGATACCGAGAGTTGAAGAGGGAAGCGAGACGCATTTTCAGACAGAAGAAGAAAGAGGCCGAAATGCGTGAGTACGAGCAGCTTGACAAGCTGGCCGACAGGGGTAATGCTCGAAAATTCTACGAAAAAATGCGGCGGCTTACAGAAGGTTTCAAGACCGGAGCATACTCCTGTAGAACCCCCCAAGGTGATCTAGCCACCGATGCCCAGAGCATACTTAAATTATGGAGGGAACACTTCTCCAGCCTGCTGAATGGCAGTGAACGCACAACACCAGGAGAAGGCGAACCCGATACCCCAATCGATGACGATGGAGCAGACGTTCCATTGCCCGATCATGAAGAAGTTCGAATAGCAATTGCCCGTCTGAAAAACAACAAAGCGGCAGGGGCCGATGGATTGCCGGCCGAGCTATTCAAACACGGCGGCGAAGAACTGATAAGGAGCATGCATCAACTTCTTTGTAAAATATGGTCGGACGAAAGCATGCCCAACGATTGGAATCTAAGTGTGCTCTGCCCAATCCATAAAAAAGGAGACCCCACAATCTGCGCCAACTACCGTGGGATAAGCCTCCTCAACATCGCATGTAAGGTTCTGTCGAGCGTACTGTGTGAAAGATTAAAGCCCACCGTCAACAAACTGATTGGACCTTATCAGTGTGGCTTCAGACTTGGTAAATCAACAACCGACCAGATATTCACCATGCGCCAAATCTTGGAAAAGACCCGTGAAAGGAGAATCGACACTCACCACCTATTCGTCGATTTCAAAGCTGCTTTCGACAGCACGAAAAGGAGCTGCCTTTATGCCGCGATGTCTGAATTTGGTATCCCCGCAAAACTAATACGGCTGTGTAAACTGACGTTGAGCAACACGAAAAGCTCCGTCAGGATCGGGAAGGACCTCTCCGAGCCGTTCGATACCAAACGAGGTTTCAGACAAGGCGATTCCCTATCGTGCGACTTTTTCAACCTGCTTCTGGAGAAAATAGTTCGAGCTGCAGAACTCAACAGAGGAGGTACCATCTTCTATAAGAGTGTACAACTGCTGGCGTATGCGGATGATATTGATATCATCGGCCTTAACACCCGCGCCGTTAGTTCTGCTTTCTCCAGACTGGACAAGGAAGCAAAAGAAATGGGTCTGGCAGTGAACGAGGACAAGACGAAATATCTCCTGTCATCAAACAAACAGTCGTCGCACTCGCGACTTGGCACTCACGTCACTGTTGACAGTCATAACTTTGAAGTTGTAGATAATTTCGTCTATCTTGGAACCAGCGTAAACACCACCAACAATGCCCGCCTAGAAATCCAACGCAGGATAACTCTTGCCAACAGGTGCTACTTCGGACTAAGTAGGCAATTGAGAAGCAAAGTCCTATCCCGACAAACAAAAACCAAACTCTATAAGTCACTCATAATTCCCGTCCTGCTTTATGGTGCAGAGGCCTGGACGATGTCAACAACAGATGAGTCGACGTTGCGAGTTTTCGAGAGAAAAGTTCTGCGAAAGATTTATGGTCCTTTGCGCGTTGGCCACGGCGAATATCGCATACGATGGAACGATGAGCTGTACGAGATATACGACGACATTGACATAGTTCAGCGAATTAAAAGACAGCGGCTACGCTGGCTAGGTCATGTTGTCCGGATGGACGAAAACACTCCAGCTCTGAAAGTATTCGACGCAGTACCCGCCGCGGGAAGCAGAGGAAGAGGAAGACCTCCACTCCGTTGGAAGGACCAAGTGGAGAAGGACCTGGCCTCGCTTGGAATATCCAATTGGCGCCACGTTGCGAAAAGAAGAAACGACTGGCGCGCGGTTATTAACTCGGCTATAATCGCATAAGCGGTGTCCACGCCAATTAAGAAGAAGAAGATCTGACGCATCTTATAAAGAAGTTGTAATTAAAACAAGTGAGGAAAATATTACCAAAGCGTTAGGTACGTCATGGAAACCTTTAGCTGATTCCCTTTGTTATCGCTATGAATTACCAGATATGCAGTCAGTTACAAAGCGATCTGTTCTATCAATTATTTCCAAAATATTTGATATCCTCGGTTTATTGAGCCCCGTGATAATACGTTGCAAAATATTAATGCAAGAAATTTGGATTCGCCGATTAGATTGGGATGAAACACTACCACCCGATCTCTATAACATTTGGTTGCAGATTAAAGCCGATTTAAATTTCATTAATAAAATAGAAGTTCCTCGTCATGTACAAACATCATCCAATTCTCGCTGTGAAGTTCATGGCTTCGCAGACGCATCAACGCGCGCATATGGGTGTTGCATTTATGTACGTTCTATTATAAAGGACAGTTACAAAACTACGTTACTTATTGCTAAATCTAAAGTGGCACCAATTAAAGCACAATCGCTTCCTCGTTTGGAGTTATGTGCAGCACTGTTACTGAGCAGGACTTGGCAAAAAATCAAGGATAAGGTATCAAAATTTTGCACCAACATAAATTTTTGGACTGATTCAGAGATCGTGCTAAAGTGGCTCAACATTCATTCGGCAACATTAAATTGCTTCGTTGCCAATCGAGTCTCTGAAATTCAGGAAATTATAGAAGGCATTAGCTGGAAACACGTACCAAGTACACAAAATCCTGCAGACATCGTTTCCCGTGGATCTTGTAAGTACGATTTGGTTCTCTGGACCAGAGTTTCTAATGAAAAATTCATCGGAATGGCCAGTAAGCAAGAAGGAATATAACATTAAAATCCAGGATTTGGAACGACGGAAAGGAATCAACCTCAAGTGTAGCAAAAGCAGCAATGAGGGACACTTCATCAATATCATCATCAACCGCAGTTCATCGTACCACCGACTACTTCGCGTCGCTGCATACATATTTCGTGTTTTCAACAAAGTCGCTGTTAACAATAAACTAACGCCAGCAATGATACTTCATCTACCATTAGAGGAACTCGATCACACTTGGTGGCGAATCGTCGTATCTATTCAACAGATCGAATTCGCTGAAGAAATAGAAAGACTTCAGAAACAACAAGAAGTAAAATCGTTCGTACAGAAGCTGACTCCTTTTCTACATGAAATGAATCTCAACGCAGTGACAGTTTCAGTTCTCAGAGTCGGTGGCCGTTTGTCTAAGGCACCAATTCCTTTTGACGCAAAATGTCTCGCACTTCTACCAAAAGATCATCGTTTTACATATTTGTACATAGAATATCTCCATCGGAAACAATTGCATGCTGGTCCAAAGGTTTTAATAAATATCTTGCGTGAGCGAGTCTGGGTTATAAAGGCTCGCAAAATCGTAAGGAAAATCGTTCGAAATTGCGTACTATGTTTCCATTATAAACCTAAATTAATGGGTCAAATTATGGCGGATCTTCCTGCCAATCGCTTGCAAATGCAACGTCCATTTCTAGTTAGCGGCGTTGACTTTTGCGGCCTTTTCAGTACAACTTATCGTCTTCGCATCCAAAGCTATACATGCAGAATTAGTATCCGACCTCTCTACTAATAATTTTATACTTTGTCTAAAACGTTTTGTAGGAAGACGCGGCATACCTCAACGCATTTACTGTGACAACGGCACAAATTTCGTTGGTGCTCAAGCGAAATTAGGGGATTTTCATCAACAGTTCTTCAATCAAGCGGCTACTGATGACATCATTAGTTATGGCACCAACACTGGTTTTGAGTTTTGATTTATTCCGCCTCATGCTCCACATTTTGGAGGTTTATGGTAGGCGGCAGTAAAATCAAAGAAATCCATTTTGCTAAAAAACATCTCAAACGCACACCTGACATATGAAGAACTTTAGACCATCGTAGTTGAAGTAGAAGCTATTTTGAACTCTCGTCCCTTGACACCGCTTTCAAATGACCCCAATGATGGCGAAGCTCTAACTCCAGCTCATCTTTTGATTGGGACATCATTACTGTCGATGCCACATAAAGCTATCAATATGAACACCATATCTTCGTTAACGCAATGGCAGCGGGTGACGTATTTGAAGCAGCGTTTTTGGGACATATGGTCACACGACTATATTCTTAGCCTACAACAACGCTCTAAGTGGTTGAAACCCGAAGCCAACATCGAAATTGGACAAATGGTGATCATCCATGAATCCAACTTGCCCCCACAGCATTGGTCACTTGGGAGAATTATCAACATCGTCCCTGGTTCAGACGGCAAAGTGAGAGTTGTGGACATCAAAACTACAAAAGGGATTATAAGGAGAGCAGTCCATAAAATTGCACCATTACCTATTTCGGATTAAAATGCAAGCATTTCAATGGGGGGAGAATGTTTGGTCAGAAGCATGTCACTGTGCAAAATCGGATGACGGTGACCGTGAATTAGGCTATTCACCTTTGTGAGAGCACCGCTTAAGCATATGCATATCAATTATTACATCCATATACATCCATATGTTACGGTTTTCTATTATTTGTACATAATTGCATTTTTTATGTTCCCACTTTGCAATCAGGTACATACTCGTATATACATACTCGCAAACATACATATTTCATACCTACGCCCTCATAAGCATATACGCACAAGCTTACGTAGCTAATGAGAAAATTAAGCACAAGAAGGGATAAAAATCGGTGCTAGCATAACATTAAGACATTATTAGTACAGCATGAAGAGTGTAAAGAAAATTAAATTAAATAAAAATCAATTTGTTAACTGGACATTAATTTATTATTGGGCTCCTACAGCACCTCTTGAGTCTTTACTCATATTGTGACGATATTTTAAGTGTCTGTTAAACTTTTTTTGTACTGACTCCAATTTATCAATTTGATAACTATAGATTGGATGCCAGACTACACATCCATACTCCAACACTGGCCTCACTAGTGCATTGAACAGACCAATCAACGTACTACGATTCTCAAAATCTTTACTTGTTCTCAACAGGCTACCTAGAATCTTATTGGCTTTGGCTACAATATTATTTATGTGACCAACAAATGTGAGTTTACTGTCCATATGTATTCCAAGATCTTTTATTGACCCTACTTGTTTAACTATATCATTACCCATATAATAAAGGTGTTGATTAACTTCCGATTTACGGCTATATTTAATGATTGCACATTTTCCCGCGTTAAGCTTCAATTTATTAAACTCACACCATCTCACCAACTTGTTTATATCTTCTTGAAGTGCATACGTGTCACCGATGTTCTCAATGCACCTACAGATTTTCGAATCATCAGCGAAGAGTGAGTACCGAAATGTAAATTCCGCTCCAATATCATTAACAAAGATACAGAACAGTAGAGGCCCTAAGTGTGACCCTTGTGGTACACCCGATGTCACCTTGAACTCTCTAGAGATGGAGTCACTGATCTTTACACGGAGTCTTCTTCCACTCAAGTACGATTCAAACCATTCATATGTACAACCCGTGATACCATATTTCTTCAGCTTTAGCAACAGGACTTCATGATTCACCATATCAAACGCTTTACTAAAGTCCGTATATAGTGCATGGACCTCAAGTGTTTTAGACCAATTCTGTAAGATATATTCTACGTACATCATGAGGTTCGAGGTGGTTGATCTTCCCTTGACGAATCCATGTTGTTGTCTGATCAGAGAATCCTTAAACCATATTTCAATCTGGCCATATATGAACTTTTCAAACAGCTTGGGTAATGCGGATTGAATGCAGACTTGTCTATAGTTACTCACGTCGATCTTTCTTCCAGCCTTAAATATAGGTACTACGTATGCATCTTTCCAGCAATTGGGAAAAATTCCCAATTTTAATGATCTGTCTAACAGAAAGCTCAGTGGTTCACACAAACCCACAGCACATTCTCTTAGAAAGAAGTTCGAAATACCATCTGGGCCTGGGCCTTTGCTAGGATCAAGAGCTAACATCCTTTTCAATAATTCATCAAAGGTGATTTCAAGATCTTCCAAGTTGCTATTACATTTTTCAGCCGCTCCAATGAGAATGTGATGTCCTCTTGTAGTAATGTGTCCACTTTCTGATAAATATTGCTAAAGAAATCCGCAAACAAGTCACATACACTATCAGCACCTTCCGCCTTGAGGTCATTCCACTCCATACTAGACGGTATTCCTTTGGCTGTGCTTTTTTTCATTCCTATAAATTTCCAGAAATATACAGGGTCAGATTTAATCTTCTCCTCAGCACCTTTGGTAAAGTTTTTATAACATTGACTACATAACCTTTCACATTCTTTTCTCAGTTTCCTAAAAATTTCATAGTCAAAGTAACTTCCAGAGCACTTATATCTGTGATGCGCTGTCCTTTTCAATTTAATCTTGTGAACTAGGAGTCTACTAAGCCAACAAGGATAATTGTAATTCTTTCTTACCGAGTGCGGCACATAGTTATTACGTGTTTTCAATTAATCCCTTCAGAAATGATTCCGTAAAAAAATCAATATCCTTCAATTCGTACATAGGAATCCAGTTTGTTTGAAGAAAAAAATTATTTAGAGCACCGTAGTCGGCTTTTTTGAAGTCCAAGTATTCTACCGTTTTCTGTCTTATAGTCTCATGTATGGTAACTTCAATTCCAATAGTGGGATGGTACTTGTCCTCTGGAACCATAGGAGATATTCTATTAGCAAAAAAATCACAATTAGTAAAGCATAAATCCAGAAATTTGCCGACAAAATTACAGATTTTATTAATTTGAGTCAAACCCAGTAGAGAATACTCCTCAATCACCATATTGAATTATTAAAAATTAAATTAAGAAAATCTATTATAAAATACCTACCTTAATAATGCATTAATAATACCAATCTATTACTTACCTTAATACTTACCACAATCTGTTACAATATTTAACGAAAGTTGAGAGTGATTATACGAGTACTTACCCCTTTTTAATACATATTTATATTACCACTAGTACCACTACCAATTAGATTAAGAATTAAAGAACTTCTATTGTAATTGAACCGTTGAACCGAACGCACGCTCTTTCATTACCGGAACAGTTTATAAATCTTTCGCGACAGGTAATTGGAGTGAGTTAAAATTGCGCATCCTTAACTTTATATTTTTCGTTTCTCAAAAACGCTTGAGAATTTTCAAGCAACAGTTAGCGGCATTATTCTCTGGGATTATTCAGAAATGTTATAAATAATGTCTCCTTCAACAACTGTATGCAAGGATTTTTGGCGTATTAAAAGCCAATTTACTGAAGGCCGTGACGGTTACTTTTCGGTTAATGATAGACTGATCTTAAGGTTTTGTTGACAAAAAATCTTAGTGAGTCATTTGGATTTGATGAAACGA
Organism: Bactrocera dorsalis; assembly: GCF_023373825.1. Classification (NCBI taxonomy): domain Eukaryota; kingdom Metazoa; phylum Arthropoda; class Insecta; order Diptera; family Tephritidae; genus Bactrocera; species Bactrocera dorsalis. The sequence goes on from NC_064303.1 coordinate 60,869,479, forward strand.
CACTTTTCTTTTAACATGTTTTCATTATACGGTACCAATCATCTGGTGAAAAAATGTTTTGATTTTTGCCCACTTACCAAAAATTGCATGTCAATTGATTCAGCTTTGATTTCCGTGTTTTGAACAAATCTGAATAAACTTAGACGGATTTAATATTTCATTATTAAACGGTCAGAAATTAAAACCATTAATTGATACGGGTGGTCAGTGTAGCAGGATTCGGAAATCTTTATATGAAAAACTTAATTGCAGGATGGAGTCATGTGTAGAAGTTCACGCAAGTGAGGAAAGTTCTCTGATCGCCGTTCACTTGGGAGTGGCCAGAAACGATTCTTTTACATACGACTCAAGCAGCTCACGACTTTCCGTCTTTGAGCAAGTATCCTCTGGGTAGCCTGAGAACATCCGTTTGAAGGCGAGCTAAAGTGAGAAGGCGAAGCATTCCCTGCATAGGGTTGTGCGCTGGGTTTGGGACCAGCCACGTAAAAAAACTCTCCAATGATAAATTACCAACGGCCTCGGATGAGAGACCCCCTTTTGATGACGAACATGGCAAACGAAATAAGAACTGCGAATTGAGGGCATGTACTTGGAATGTCCGGTCCCTTAAATGGGAAGGTGCCGCTGCCCAGCTGGTAGATGTCCTCGTGAAAATAAAGGTTGACATCACCGCCGTCCTAGAAATTCTGTGGACGGCACAAGAACAGAAACGAGTAGGTCCTTGTGGCATTTACTACAGTGGCCATATAAAGGAGCGCCAGTTTGGTGTGGGATTCGTGGTGGGACGTACTATCATTCACTCCGATGAATGAACGTCTATCGTTGATTTGCGCCCACGCCTCGAATGAAAAGAAAGACGATGTAACTAAAGATGCCTTCTATGAGCGCTTGGAACGCACTTATGAGAGCTACCCTAGCCACGATGTCAAAATTGTGCTTGGCGACTTCAACGCCAAGGTGGGCAAAGAAGGTCTCTTTGGCACTAGGGTCGGTAAATCCAGCCTCCTCGAGAAAACATCCCCTAATGGGTTGAGACTGATCGACTTCGCGGGGGCCCGAAATATGGTTATCTGTAGTACTAGATTCCAGCATAAGAAGATTCATCAAGCTACCTGGCTGTCTCCGGATCGAAAAACCACCAACCAGATCGATCATGTTGTGATCTACGGAAAACACGTCTCCAGTGTTTTATATGTGCGTGCGATCCGAGGTCCTAACATCGACTCGGACCACCATCTTGTTGTAGCAAAGATTCACACCGCCTCTGTGTAGCGAAAAACGCACTCCAACAAACACAAGGAAGGTTCGACGTCGAGAAGCTGCAATCACAACAGACAGCCGAACGATTTTCTACTCGGCGTGCACTCCTGCTCTCTGAGAGCACTCGTCAACAACTCGGTATAAGGGAACTGTGGGACGGCATTTCAAACTCCTTACGTACAGCTGCAACCGAAACCATTGGTTTTCGGAAAGTGCAAAAGAACAGCAGCGGGGCCGATAGATTTCCGGCCGAGTTATTCAAACACGGCGGTGAAGAACTGATAAGGAGCATGCATTAACTTCTTTGTAAAATAACATATGGTCGGACAGATAATCGACACACACCACCTATTCGTCGATTTCGGCAGCACAAAAAGGAGCCCCTTTATGCCGCGATGTCTGAATTTGGTATCGCAAAAATTAATACGGCTGTGTAAACTGATGTTGAGCAACACCAAAAGCTCCGTCAGGAACAGGAAAGAACTTTCCGAGCCGTTCGATACCAAACGAAGTTTCAGAAAAGGCGACTCCCTATTGTGCGACTTTTTCGAGCAGGTACAATCTTTAATAAGAGTGTACAGCTGTTGGCGTATGCCGATGATATTGATATCATTGGCCTCAACACCCACGCCCTTAGTTCTGCTTTCTCCAGACTGGATAAGAAGCAAAGCAAATGGGTCTGGTAGTAAACGAGCGCAAGACGAAATATCTCCTGTCATCAAACAAACAGTCGTCGCACTCGCGACTTGGCTCTCACGTCACTGTTGACAGTCATAATTTTGAAGTTGTAGATAATTTCGTCTATCTTGGATCCAGTGTAAACACCGCCAACAATGTCTGCCTGGAAATCCAACGCAGGATAACTCTTGCCAACAGGTGCTACTTCGGACTGAGTAGGAAATTGAGAAACAAAGTCCTATCTCGACGAACAAAAACCAAACTCTATAAGTCACTCATAATTCCCGTCCTGGCTTGGACAATGACAACAGCTGATGAGTCGACGTTGCGAATTTTCGAGATAAAAGTTCTGCGAAAGATTTATGGTCCCTTGCGCTTTGGTCACGGCGAATATTGCACTCGATGGAATGATGAACTGTATGAAATATACGATGACATTAACATAGTTCAGCAAATCAAAAATTAGCGGGTACGCTGGCTGGGTCATGTTGTCCGAATGGACGAAAACAGTCCAGGCCTGTAAGTATTCGACGCAGTACCCGCCGAGGGAAGCAGAAGAAGAGGAAGATCTCCACTCCGTTGGAAGAACCAATTGGAGAAGGACCGGGCTTTGCTTGGAATATCCAATTGGCGCCACGTATCGAAAAGAAGAAACGACCGGCGCGCTGTTGTTAACTCAGTTATAATCGCATAAGCGATGTCTACGCCAATAAAGAAGGATAAGAACAAGTAGGCAACGGGCAGCGTTAATCCGGAGTAACTGCGCACTTAATCATATTCAAATTTGCAATGACAGACAGTTGTTAACCGCCCAATTGTTACAAAACATATCAAAACGTTATTTATTAAACTACATCATAACAGAAAACTGATGGAAGAAATAAAAAACCCTATTTCACAGATAAACGAAAGAAGGACCTGGAAGTTGTTAGTTTAGTATATTGTATTTCGATGGCATTGATATTTGTCATTATTATACACTTGCAACCAGTTGCTAGAAAGTATTATAGTTTTGTCACTTAGCGGTTGTATCACTAATCGTAAAACTAATCGAGATGGATATATGGTTATATGTACATATATATATATGATCAGGGTGACAAGAAAAGTTGAAATCCGGTTGACTGTCTGTCTGTTCGTCCGTCCGTGTAAGCTGTAACTTGAGTAAAAATTGAGATATTGTTGAAACTTCATATAGTTTTGGTGTAATAAATTTCAAAATTGTATACAATAACTTTTTTGTTTTGCAATGATTTATTTTTTATCTCAATTTTACAACTGTAAAAATTTATTAATGCATTTCTTTCTAGTAAATTTTTTCTATTGTCACAGTTGTGTTTCATTTCGTCTTCAATATCTTCGATTGTTGTTTAATTATTAAATTCATATTTACATTCGTTGAACAGATAAATACTAATTTCTTTTAAGTTTTTGAAATGTGCTCTTTCTGTATATTTATATACTTTTTTTCTTAATGAAATTGATAATTTCTGTTCTCCTATCATTTCGAAATGTTGCCTATTAAGTAATCGCGTTATTAGTGTTAGTTGGTATTTTTATAGCTAAGAGTAATGCTATGTTCGGACCGACATTGAAAACATCTTGTAAACACATTTGTGGGTTGTGGAATCTAAGTTTTTCGGACCGACAAAGTGTGTTTGCGATGAGTTTTCACTGACAACTCACAAATTTATTTGTTTGTTTACATTTTGACCAACGAGAATGGTAAGTTTTGGATGCCTTAATATTGGCCCGCGAAGAGCACTAATTTTGTGTTGCCACAATTCAATGAGTAGGGCTTCCCCCTATCACTCCACAAATTTATTTTTTTGTATTTTTGTTTTTCCATTTCTAAATATCAAAAGGGAGATTCTCTTGCTCTTGCAAGATTGCACTACGAGTATAATACAAACTGCAAAAATCCTATACCGAAATATGCAAGGCCAACGGAGCACCCATTGCAGAATATATTGATATATGATGGAAGGAAAATAAAACATTGGTTTTGGTCTGACATATTTTACAGCCATTGCAAATAATTTTCTGCGTGTGTTTGTTGTTGTGCCATTGCACCAAGAGGAAAATTCTGCAATTCATTTCGAAAATCTTCTTTGTTTACTCTGTTTTCTTTTTTACTCATATTTTTTATTATATATATTTTCTTTCTGCTTTTGCAATTTTTCCGCAAGTTTGATTAGTTCTTGTTCGAAAAATAGGTTATTGATGAAATCAATTGGTCTCTTTTTTTATCGTAGAATGTATGGTATTATTATAAGCAGTTATTGCTTTGAATATTTTTTCTTTCAAATTGTCGTTGTTATTTGCATCAGCATTAAAAATTCTTAATTTCCTTTGTTATTTATTGTCTTTGCGCTCTTTGAGTTATAAGTTGATTTCTATATAAGTATATTGATATCGTTAAAATTCAATTCCATCATATTATTATTTTCATAATTTAGTCTGTTTAGGCCATCTGCATTTACCTTTTCCTTTCCTTTTATGTAATTAATATCGAAATCGAACTCATTTAGTTCTGCCAAACTAATGGTATATAATCAGTTTTAATAACGAAACGTTGGCCAAATAAGTATGGACGGAAATATTTCGTTGCCAAAACTATTGTAAGTAACTCTTTTCTCATGCCCATTCAAGGTACGACTGGCAAATGAAATTGTTTTGTTATCTTGCATAAGGGCTGCTCCTAGAGCAAAATTACTAGCATCTGTGATAGGAGTAAACATTTTTGTAAAGTCTGGGTATAGAATGGGATAATTTTTAATCAACATTCTTGATTTACCGAAAGAATCTTTGTAGTCCTTGTTATTAACTTTTATTTTTGCGCCCTTTATTAAATAATATCCCTTCACAACTAAAAATACTTTTATTTCCTTAACGCTTCTTGGAAATAATTTTTTCTTTTGCTTCCATTTTTGAGAGTTTGGCTTAATACCACACTTTGTAACCAATTGACCTAGGAAATTTGTTTCTTGTCTTAGAAAATCGCATTTATTTAATTGGAACTTTAGATTTTTCTCTTTTATTCTCATTAAAATTTTGCTCAATGATTCTAGGTCCATATCGTCCATGTACAAGTTATCATAAGAGTTTTTATCAATGTTACGGTAAAAGCTGCGCGTGGTCCAAGTCAGCATTCTTACGCCATAAAAACAGATAATTGCATTGCAGCTGGCGGCGGAAGGCTATAATTAATATTAAGCTGGTACTCAGGGAGATAAGTCCATTTCCATTTGAAATAAACCATTTGTAATAAATTCAAAAAAGTGTTTATTTTTTTTATAATTGAAGCATGTTCGCGAATAACGTTGTAAGCGACAGATTTAGAAATGTTCAGGAAATGAAATAAACGTTTAAAGCTTAAAGTTTTATCTATTTTGGATTTTTTTTTATTTTTTCAATAGTAATCTGTCTATTTAGAATGAATAAATTGAAATAAAAAATTAATAAAATAGTTAAATTCTTTTATTTCAAATAAATTTAAACGATATTTCCGCAAAATGTAATTCACAACGGATATGTAGTAAATAGTATAGAGTATCAATATATGTATTGGTTTATCTTTCATGGCAACTGTTTATAAAACTGTGCACAGTTTTCTGGTAAATACGACGCCATTGCCAGAAGGTCCTACTTCTTTTCATCACTTACTTTTATTGTATCATTCCTGAGCATTGGCAAAGTATAATTCGCATAATTTATGTTTTTTTTTTGAGCGTATGTCCATGTTTCTGCTATATTATGCTACTTACGCATTTTAAGTGTGTTTGGATCGTATCTAGAAATTTGTATCCACTTTGCAGCAGTTATTTTGCACAAAGGATTTCTATATAAATTTTTGACTAGCATCTCGAAGTTTTTAAATTCATATAGAGCCATATCATATGACACACATCTGCCTGTGTATAAAGTTGAGCTGTTTTTTTCTTTTTTTCGATAAGTGCAAAATCCCGGTCGCATGGCAGAAAGGTGTGCCCTAAAGTAAGAAATTTTTGATTCACTTCAGAAAAGTATTTGATCAGAAGGCTGTGGCACAAAGCAATCATAGTCCAGTTGTTATTTTGTCCAACGCATCTATCGGACCATATAATCAATTTTCTAATTTGATCAGTTTCCAGAATACTGAATTTTGATGTAAAGTGTTTCCAAATACATGAAGCTATTTCAGCAGCTCCTCTTTTAGCAATCGTTTCGTGCCATGTGTACATATCGACCGTATTTTCTGAGATATTATGGACAGCAAAATTATAATTGGAATACTGTCGCTGATAAAATACATCAGAATGTGTGAGATTCGGTGTGAAAACACTTGCTGTATATCGACACATATGACTACGGTATTTTGTGAATTTTTGCCAGCGTTGGAATCATCTCGAAGTTGCGCATATGCTTTATCTGCTTGCTCGTGATGAGCTGTCGCCAATTTTTGAATATTTTCAAATCGTTCCGTATTTTCAGCGGCAATCATATCAATAAAATACTTGTCACAAACCTTGCAAGTATCACTTCTTGGGAAACCAAATCGTAATTTGTGTTCTGTATGAAAAATGTGCTTATGTGTGCTGTACGAAATTTGGGTATCCGGATATTTAACTTTGTATAACTCGTACATTGTTTTAATATTTAAATTGGGGTTAAGACAATTTTTCGAGATGTTGAACGACCATAGTGACTTTCTTGGCTGGGAAAGCTTACTATGTGCTCATCAACGCTCAGTTTTTCCTGTTCTATGATTTTGTGGGGACGATTTTCATGTTTTCCTCGCTGATCATCAATGTTTTTCCCATATTTTACTTTTTCAACCAAAATTTGAACTCTGCGGTGCGTTATCTTCATATTTTAAAATAAAAAGTAAAGTAAAAATCAACGAAAAACAACAACAAGAAAATATTTACCTGAAATGTGAGACAAAACATTTTTTTGCACACTCTCTCTCTTTTTCCGTTTGAAAGCACCAAAAAATAAAATACTGTTGTATTTCGTATAGAACTCCCCTCTTCAACTCTTCTTCTCAATTCAAGAAGTGAGGATAGAAATTAACATTGCTCGTTATAATTTTTGCTATAAAAGTTATCAAAAAGGTTCTCCATTTGTTCATTATCAAGTTTTGCACAAATCAAAATGTATATGAAATAAAAATTATGTACTTAAAACGTTTTTCCACTATACCTGCTTTGGGACATTTTTTGCTGGTATAACTTGTTTTTTTTTTCTATTAATATAAGATTGCCCACTATTTCTTAGCTTTTTATTATTGAAATCTTTCCAATTTTCTAATTTTATTTTCCTTTTGGAGCCTCTAACACACTTATCAAGCACACGAGAACACTCAGTTTTTGCCATTGTACACACAATAAATAAGTCACTTGTAAACGAACCTGGAGATATAAGAAGATGCTAAACCTGCCAAACCACATCCACCAATGGAGCATTTATGGAAACCTATTATTGTAAGTTGAGAAACTCATTCTTCATTTCTTCATTATTGTGCGATATTAAATTAATATAAAATTTTGTGGTTGCCCGGTATACAAATTATTGGTGAATAAAGAAATAACTTTCAAACGTGCAACTAAGTGCATATTTTGGAGGAGTGTGAATATTTGTTTCTTTTTAATTTTGCATTCCATGATTGATTGTCCTATTGAATCCATAGCAGACCTCTCTGAACTAGTTTGCAACTTTGACAATATAACTTATCAGAAAGAAATACGAGAAAAAAGTGAAATGAACGAATCAAGCCAACTCAGATAGTGAATGCAGCTGTGTTGGCATTAGGGGTTCACAGAAATGAATTTGAGGAAAAACTCAAAGGATTGCATGATAAAAAACGTAGTCAGTCAAAAGAACCGGTGTGATTAAATTAAAAAAAAATAAAAATTATCCCTGGTAGGACATACGAAGAATCACTTGATGTGGTAAAATCGCTACCTGAATTTTCAGGATAAACAGATTATTATGTTTCCTGGCGAGAGGCGGCACATAGCGCATACGAAATATTTAGGGGTCACAATGGTAGCTCACAGCATAATCAAGCTGTAACTTATCAGGAATAAAATCCGCCGTGCCGCCGACGCGCTATTATCATCATTCAGCACAGCCTTAAATTTTGAGGCAATTAAAGCACGACTGAACATCACATATTCTGACAAACGATTAACGTACCTAATTGAACATGAGCAATCCACCCTAAGGCACGGCTTCTTTAGCGTTCTACAATTCTACGACGAGGTCGAGAAGAAACTATCTTCACTAATCAACAAGACAAAGATGTCTCACGAAACTAATATTGCGGACGCGGTTAATGAAAACTATCGCGCAAATGCTCTTAGAGTCTTCATTTCCGCACTTAGGAAACCCCTGTGCGATATCATTTTCCCATCGAAACCAAGTGGCTTGCCATCCGCGTTGCCATTTGCTCAAGAGGTCGATGCAAACCACGAACGATATATATTTGCAGCAAGCATCGTGAATAGGTCACCCAAAGTGACAAGGAAAACAGATGACAGCCAAAGTGGTGGCAAATATGTTAACAGTCAAAACACATACGGTAAGGTGAATGTGGATATACAAAAATTTCCTAAGGCAGTACAAGACCGACAGCCAAAGAGGTGGCAAATATGTTAACAGTCAGAACAAAACGCATAGTTTCAAAAGGCAACATTTTTTTTAGGGGAGAGCCTCGCCTGCCTTGGGTTGCAAAAACACTAAACGAAACAATAGAAGATTCATACCCCATTCCAAATATGGGTGTTATACGAGTACAAGGTGTTTTCCAAAGTAAACAGGACTTAAAAACAAACAGAACAAATGATTTTTTCGGCAAAATGAATTTATTTTATTCAAAATAGTCTCCTTCTATACATATACTTGTATATATATATATATATATATATATATAATACAGCTTTTTGTACGGTCTAAAAGCATGTCGAACGAATGTTTTAGCTCGCTGGCTGGTATGGCCGCCAGTATGCAAACCTTTTGAATGGCCTCTACGTCTGCAGAACGCTTTCCTTTCATGTGCAAATGCATTTTTCCGAAAAGCAAGAAGTCGCAGGGTGCCATATCAGGTGAATACGGGAAGTGGTTAATGGTTAAAATGTGACTTTTGGTCAAATAATCGGTCACAAGCGTCGAATCGAATGTTGTTCATAATGTTGGCTCTTTGTTGGAAGCTCAATTTCGCATCGATAAAACAAACATACTGACACCTAAAACGCAATAACTTCACTTCCAATCAGTGAAATGTCGTGAAATTCTCACTGGACAATTGATAAAGATAGAAGATTCTAACGCACTAGTCGATATAAAGATGGCGCCACCAGAAGGCGCTGAATTCAAAAATTCCTGTTTACTTTGGAACGCACCTTGTATAAGCCAGAGAAAGATAATTTGGTAGCCGATGTTCCATCACGCCAATTTATAAATTCTTTAGATCCTGAACCCGAGTCAGATACCGCCACTATTCACAGTGAGCAGTCACTTGCATTTACTGATAATGAGACTTTGTTCAAAATGCTGGCAGAAGTAATAAAATCTGATGTAGTTAATAGTATTCATTATTAGAAGAAAAGGTCAAAGCTAAGCGCTTCCGGGCAGCAACAACACATCGTTGGAGCAGTGAGCAAACTAGAAGCCTTTTAGAGGAAGTGCGCGGAGAAATAAAAGACCGCCCGGAGTCATTTGAGGTTCGTATCTTTTTTTTTTCATTGGCTTATAAATGCATAATTTTTTTTATACAGAAGCCTATTGCACAAAAATTTTAATCGAAAATATCTGCTAAGTGCCCTTTGCTCGCAAACATTAATTGGAAAGTGATGAAGAGCAAAATGCGCTACTTAAAAGGAATATATATGGAGGCCGTGAAATGGCGTAGTCAAACGTGAGCTGGATTAACTGAAAATGGAGAATAAGAAAGCGTCAAGGGTATTTTATTTTCTTTGTCTTTTAAATACGAAATTAAGTTAAACCAAATTTTGCAGACTACATTCAAAATATTTGTCCCTTCTTCGAAATACTGTACGAGATTTTTGGGCTCAGAAGGGCGTGAACCCTACGGTTATAATTGAGAGTAGCAATATAGAAGTCCTCTATGAAGACAGCGAGGAGGTTTTTTTATTTGATAATGTTGATGATATTTCAAATAGTTGCTTGAGTTCACGTATATCAGCCAGTACTCCTATTCCGCCCGATACTCCACAGCCAGACGTTCATTTATCACTGGAATTATCATCGAACAATGCAAGCAGCTTCAACGGCGACTCAAAGATTGAGAATTGTAAAAAAGAATGACATCGAAACACAGCCTTAAGAAAAAGCAAAATCCAAATGCAAGCTTTGCCAGCGTATTACAAGGAATGCTTGAAGCAAAATTGGACTTGGAGAAGCAAAAATTTGACTGGATGAAAGAAAAAGAAAAACAGGAATTGGAGATGAAAAAGCTAGAAATTGAACGTGATAACGACTTGCTTTGGCGAAAATGAAATTAGAAAATGAAAGAGAAGAAAAACTCAAAATGTACGAACTAGTGTTAAAATATAAAAAACCATAAGAACTTTTTAATCCTCACATATATTTTGTGTCTTCAAAGATTACATATATACAAATAAAGAAGACCTTAACAGTTTCTAATGCTTTAAAATATGAAATCAAATTAAAAGTTGTTAATTTAAGGCATTTTGGTTGCTGGCTTTCACCGACAGCAATAGCTTTCAACCATATTGTTTGGCTTTTCCAAGTCATCGTAGGATAAGGGCAGGATGTGAGGGTTTTGTTAGATTTTGCAGACCTAAAATTAATATACAGGTTATTTTTCGCAATGATATAGAAAGAAGAATACTAAATTACCTGAAAAAATTTAAAAATTATTTAATGTTGACATTTCATTTAAAATTTTTATTATGGCTCGTCTCTTGTGTTCTCCTTCTAAGACTGGAAACTGTTGGAATTGGTTCTCATTCACTTCATCATTGTCAAAACTATCTTCTAAGTTTTCGATTTTAAATGTATCACAATTTTCCTGCTCAATTATAATGTTATGTAGAATGGCGCAAACAAGAACCCACCGGCAAGCAAGCCCTACACTTGCGCCATCTTTAATTTGGATTTTTATTTCTTAGAGGGAGTTAAACCTTTCCTTCAAAATTCCAAAGCAATTTTCAATACGCACACGATACTTGGAATGGGTATTGTTGAACTCATTTCTTTGTTGCAAAGTGCAATCGTTGGAATTTGTTCTAAATGGGGTTATAACCGTATTCGTTAGTTTATACGCACTATCGGCTGCTATCCATTCATCGCCGCTTAAATGATCCGATGGTTTCAATGCCAGTTCACAGTTATTATAGATTCTGCTATCGTGAACGCTACCTGGATATCCTAGAACCATGTGACGGACTCTCAGTTTATACTCACATACTGCTTGAACTCTTAGAGAATATACATGCATTCGCAAAAAATATGATTCGGGATCTTCGCTAGGTTTTTAGCTAGTTTGATTTCTGTGCCATCAACATATCTAATACAATGCGGCAGTTCAAAACAAGTATTTCTGACAATACTTTGCCGCTCTTTATCATCAGGCCAATACAAAAACCTTTGCTTTATTTTTAATTGTTTGCCGGAACTTGCTCCGTTAAAGAGAACATCATCTTCTATCAGTTTTAGTACAATTTCAAAATTTGCCCGATTCATTCTAACAAATTGTCGAAACCGGTTTTCGTCTAATTTGGCAAAATATCATAAAAGAATTTTTTGGATTTTGGCACAGAGTCTTTCAAGGTCGGAATCGAATAGCGAAAGCTGAGGACAGTAAGTTTTGAATATGCCCATTCTTCAAGGATTTCATCTTCCACTTCTTCTTGATTTCGTTCTGTAAATATAAACGAAATCATTTAAATGCGTGCATTCTCTCAGAAAGTAATTAAGCAAACCATCACTTGATCCAAATACTTGTAACATCGACAAAGTGTTGAGTGCATTGTTATCAATATTTTCACACAGTTTTCTTTTTTCACTTTTTCGTGGCATTTTGTAAGATTTTAATTCTTTTTAAGTTATTTTTTAAATAAACGCATGCACTTATACAGAAATTTCTCTTCTAAATTAACCCTGGATTTGGTTTTTCAAATGCAACACTGACAGAAAAGTCAAAATACCTATTTACGCGGCTTTTATACGTATGAAAAAAAGGAGCGTTCCAAAAAACTAAATCGTAAATTTTTGAACTTATAAGTTTGTACATTTACGAGTTTGGTGGAATACCCTAAATATCACGCAAGAGTTAGCGCAAAACCAAATATGCCCTGCGAGAAATATTTTTTGATTCTAAATGCCTTTGGTGCCATGCAATGTCTTTTATGTTCCAAGCCGTTTAAAGATAATACGGAATACATCCTTAAAAGAAATTTTGTTAATTTTCGTTATACTATTAATTATTTAGATGAAAAAGAACGAAAATGTGTTTTTTAAGAAAAAAAATATTTTTTTTGCAAAAAATATCTGATTGGTTACGTAAAAACGAATACTTAGATTATAGTGAACGTATTAATTAAAACCTAAAAACACAGCAATCAAGTTTGGAGATTGTTAGGAGGGTAGGCCGTTTCCCGATGGAGTCTTTATTAAAAAAATGTGTAGTAAAGTTTCTATAAAATTGCAATAAAATTTCTTCAACCCATTTAAAAAATATTATTTTAATAAGAAATTGTCATAAATAGATTGACAAAGATAAATATATTAAAGATATAACATTAAACAATTAGTTTAAGCTATATCTATATTATATATATAAATTATTCCCCTCATTTCGAGAAACTGCAGAACTTCTTATTTATTTGTTTATTATTTGCTCTGAGATTTGAATAATCTTTTATTTATATATAGCTTTTAGTTTTATTGAATATTTTCATATATTTTTGCTGCAACGTAGTGAAAACATATTTAGTTTTCAAATTTTATTAAACAATAATTTATTTTATAATTTTGCTTATAAAATTTGCTAAATGGGAAAATGGGATTGAGGACACAACGGACCCTATTTTACTCGCCAATACAATAAGAGCATTCACTCTGTAACAGGAGAGAAACCAGTTGATGTCTTCTCTTCGCAGGTAAAAAAAACCGAGCAGGCAAAAAATAACGTAGAAAAAATCCAAGAGGCAACACGAAGAATTCATAATAAGAACCGGGCAGAAAGAACAGTCGGTGTGGTCGAAACAGTTCTCATAAAGTCAAATAAACGAATAGGAAATAAACTCACTCCCTTGTAGGATAGTTCGTAAGGATAATCTGCCTTAGTTTGAGCTAAATACTATAAGTTCTCTCCTCATCTCCACCCGTCTTTATTCTTGTGAGACTGCCAATCCTTGCGTTCTCTTTGGCTTCGATACTTACCAACGGCAAAATTGTGGACTACTCTCACGAATGGTGACATGGTCCTATGGGACTCATACGGTTACATCAGGCACACAATAAATCTCACGGCCTATGCCAAATTGATGGATGAAACCCGCTTTGTCCCACAAACTCGCCCACACAGTCACATGACAAAATTAATGATGGCCGACCTCGAACGAATTGACAAGCTCCTCCGAACAGTAACTGGACAAACAAGACATCAACGAAGCTTGAACATCTTAGGTTCTGCTCTCAAGGTAGTAGCAGGTACGCCTGACTTTGACGACTTTCAAAAGGTAACGATACAACTTGATAAACTTAAGGACAATAACAATAGGCAATTAGCAATCAATTCCCAATTACAAGAACAAGTTAATGAGTTAACTACTACAGTAAATAAAATTTTTAATATAACAAAAATAAAATAAATAAATACCGGGCACCTTTATGACATTCTCTGGCCACAAATAGGGCCATTATCAATGGCTGTGACAAGAAAGTGCAGTTAAAACAGAAAAAAAAGTGAGGAATCAACAGTGCAGTGACCAGATAAAAGTGCAGTGCAGTGGCGACTTTCATATATGTACATACATGTGGGAATATAGATTGGTGGCAACTCCGCCAACGAAGACGGGTAGGTGGGAAAGACAATGAGAACAAAAGCTAGAGTCAGTCGTTAAAATGGTGTCATCGGCGGAAGGTGTTTCTTCGGTATTACTGATCTAATATTTTCGTTATTTTTGTGAAGTAAAATGTAATCCGCACATTACTTTAATATAATACTTTTAAATATCTTTGCGAGCTGCAATTTTAACCAAACAGTAATTAAACTGTAAAAACTGTAATCAAAAAACTATAATTAACAAACTGTAATTTTAATAAAAGTTAAACAATAAAGTGTATTTCTAAAAACTGTGTAGTGTCGTCATTTAAATTGGAAGCGTGTTGTGGTGGCAAATCCCACAATTGGGGCCTCAACCGAAAAGAGCGAAAAAAAGTTCGCGTTTTACATAAGTGGTATATGCAGGAACGTTTGTACAGCAAATTCAAAACTTTATTTGAAGTGACGCCGAATTAGCGTCTAACGAATATTCAAGAGAAGCGCAGTCGCGGCATTAACTGTAAATATCGCGAAACCGCAAATATGCGTCGGCAGAGCAACAGAGTGCGAACAGTAATTCGTGAAACGTTAGAACTTTATAGTGACGTCGAACTAGCGTCTAACGAGAAAAAGCGCAGTCGCGACACCGACTGAGAATATCGGTGTCTCGGCTGAATAGAAGAGTACAACAAGTACTCGGTGCAACAATGCAAATACGACGAGAAGCAGAAACAGCAAAAGCAGAAGCAGTTGAAGAAACAGAAACAGCAGAAGAAGCAGAAACAACAGAAGCAGGGCAGAAAGAGCAAGTGAGAGCAGCCGATAGTTCGTAAGAAATATTCTAATAAGACTTATTCTAATATTCATTTTTATAAAACATATATTTATGTACATATAAGTTAAGATATTTGTAACAAAATGAATATCGAAGAAATACGCGCGATGACTGTGGAGGAGTTGAGAACGAAATTAAGGGATCTTAATTTAAATACACATGGACTGAAAAAAGATTTACAAACTAGACTGATAGGGCATTTTAATGAAAATCGAATAAACGATCAGGGTGACGATATGAGTGAAAGCGAACATTCTTATATGTCCGTGGCTAACGCAAAGGAATACGCAACACGTATGGAAAGAACAGAAAGGGTTGCTTTTACACTTCGCGATATCAGAGATAGTGTATCCTCTTTTACTGGTGACAATTCCATAGACGTCAATCATTGGATTGTTGAGTTTGAAGATGTGGCTGACACAGTGAATTGGGATGAGCTTCAAAAGTTTGTTTATGCGAAACAACTATTGAATGGCGCTGCTAAAATATTTGCGCGTGGGTTAGTGGGAGTGAGAGATTGGGGAACTCTAAAAAATGCTCTTATTGATGAGTTTGTGCAGCAGAAATTCACCGTGCTCTGAGAAATAGGCGTAAACAATACAAAGAAAGTTTAAATGAATATTTGTATTTATTGATTGAAATGGGAAAACCGATAGCACTTGATGACCAGAGCATTATTACATATTTTGTAGATGGCATACCAGATGCTAGGGCGAATAAGACAATGTTATATCAGGCAAAGAACTTAAGAGAGTTGAAAGATCAACTGCGTGTGTACGAGAAAGTGAAAGGGCCTTACTATTCGTTAAACAAGCCAAGTGCTCCTAATTATTCTCACACAAGTGAAGTTGACGTTAAAAATAGTCCAAATAATTCAAGAAAGATTTGCTATAAATGTAGAAAGGAAGGACATATAGCAAAAGATTGTCAGAAAGAGATCACTGTTAAGTGTTTTAAATGCAAACAAACCGGACATTTTTCGTATGAATGTAAAGAACAGACAAAAGACGTAAAACGAGAAAATCTAAGCATGATAGAAGATGGCAAAGCAGAAGGTATCGCAAAGAAATTAAAAGATTTTTATTTTTTGGACATTACTATGAATAATTTTACATTTTCAGCGTTAGTAGATACAGGAAGTAAATACAGTGTAATGAGATACGATACACTTATGATGTTAGGTGACGTAGAACTAGGAAAGAATAAGTTACATTTGAGTGGAGCAGGAAAAGGCAAATTCACGACATTGGGTTGCTTTGATGCTGAAATCTACGTGGATGAAGTTTTGTTGAAAATAGCTTTTCATGTGGTAAAAGAAAGGGATATACCATACGCTGCAATTATAGGATGCGATGTTTTACTGAAATTTGAACTTGTTGTTAACAAGGATGAAATTCTGTTTAAGCCATTAACGAAAACTGTAGCTGCGGTTACAGTAGTGAGAAATTGTGTCGAGAGTGATGGGAGGCCATGTACGACAGATGATGCTGCGGTATCAGTCGTACCTGTTGCTGCGGTAACAGGTAGCAATATCACTTCTGTGGACGAGATGCAAAAAAGTAATAAACGGATGCTGAAAATAGCATCGGGAGAAAAGCGTTTTGGTTTAAAGAATGCGAAACATTATGTTTATCAGGCGATTTTAAGGAAATTGACGAGCGGGAAAACAAAGATTTATCGAATATCAGTAAGGAAAATGTGAGGGTAATTGAAAAGTTAATAAAAACTTATGAGTCTAGGAAACCGGAAAAGTCGCCAATAGAAATGAAATTAATCTTATCGGACGAATTAGCAGTTTATCAGCGCCCGCGTAGAATTTCATTTAAAGACCAGGAATTCGTAAGCAGTCAGGTAGCAGCTTGGTTGAAAGAAGGCATCATCCGTATGAGTACCTCGGAATATTCTTCGCCGATTGTACTAACAACCAAGAAAAATGGATCAAAAAGGTTATGTGTAGACTATAGGAAAATTAATCAGAAAATTATAAGAGATAATTTTCCGATGACAGTTATCGATGAAGTTCTCGATAGGTTATATGGTGCATATGTTTTTACGACATTAGATCTAAAGGATGGATTTTTCCATGTTCCGATAGAACCAGATTCTAGGAAGTTCACTTCATTCGTGACGCAAACGGGTCAGTATGAATTTTGTTTCGTACCGTTTGGTATATGTAATTCGCCGGCAGTGTTTTGTAGGTTCATCCAGGCAATTTTCCATGACTTGTTGAGAGATGGCACGATAATCGTGTATATGGACGACATTGTCATACCGACCAAAGATGAGTTTTAAATCGAGCAAGAGAAAACGGGTTGAATATTAGATGAAGTTCGGCAAATACACTTTTTAGGTTACATTATAGAAAATGGCAGAATATTGCCTTCAAGTGAAAAAACTAGGGCTGTTGAAAAGTTTCCGATATTCAACGATTCTTAGGATTAACATCATTTTTTAGACGTTTCGTTTGTAACTACGCCGTGATAGCCAAACCACTAACGGAGTTATTGAAAAAGGAAGCGAAATTTGTTTTAACGGACGAACATTTGTTAGCTATTCAGGAATTGAAGAACGAATTAGTGAACGCGCCAGCTCTAAAACTGTTTAATCCGACAGCATATACAGAGGTTCATGCTGATGCATCGAAATATGGTTATGGGGCAGTGTTATTACAGAAAGATGGAGAAGATCAACAATTACATTCAATAGAATACATGAGTAGAAAGACGACCCCAGCAGAAGAAAAGTATAGTTGTTATGAACTGGAAGTATTAGCAGTAATCATGTCGGTAAAAAAGTGGCGAATTTATCTCAGGGACTTGAAGTTTAAAACAGTGACGGACTGCAATGCTTTCGCATTGACAATGAACAAACGTGACGTTACAGACCGAATAATGAGATGGGCAATGTATCTTCAACAATACGATTACACCGTAGAACACAGAGCAGGAACGCGTATGAGACATGTTGATGCACTCAGCCGAGCATATTGCTTAATAATCGAAGACTTGCTAAAGTTTAGATTACGAGAGGCGCAGGAAAATGATGAGTGGATCAAAGCTGTAAAGAAAATTTTGGTAAACGAGCAATACGAAGATTACTTTTTAAGAAATGAAATTTTATACAAAGACCCCGACAAAGAACTTTTAGTGATACCCACCTCAATGGAAGACGAAATAATACGTATAGCACACAATCAGGGCCATTTTGCAACAAAGAAAACCCAAGACATTATTGAAAAATTGTATTTTATCCCAAGGTTAAGAACTAAAATTGGTAAGGTAATTGGAAGTTGCGTGGAATGCAAAGTCATTGAGGCCAAGTCAGCGAAAAAAGAAGGACTTTTGAATCCAATCGATAAAGCATGTGAACTTTTAGACACCTATCATATAGACCACGTCGGTCCATTAGCAGACACTCGTAAAAAATAAAATCACATACTAGTTGTCATAGATGCATTTAGTAAATTTGTTTGGCTATACCCAACGAAATCTACAGGGGCAGAGGAGGTGATTGATTTAAAGCAGGCGGCAGTTTTTGGTAATCCGAAACGCGTAATAACGGACAGGGGAAGTGCATTCACTTCAAACGCATTTAAAAAATATTGCGAACAAGAAAACGTACAACATTTACAGATTACAACAGGTGTTCCGAGAGGAAACGGTCAGGTGGAAAGAGTCCACAAAATAGTTATACCTATGCTTGCGAAGTTATGCCATAGTGAACCAGCTCACTGGTACAGCCACGTCGACAAAGTTCAGCAGATCATAAATAGTAAAGCACCGAGAAGTACGAAAGCATCACCTTTCAAAGTTCTTACTGGCTTAGACATGCGTGTAGGAAACTTACCGGACTTAAAAGAAATACTTGACGAATTAACTTTAGAGGAACTGAACTTGGAAAGAGACATAATTAGAGAAAAAGCTCAAGAAAATGTAAATAAATTCCAAAGAGAAAATCGTAAAAATTTTAACAAGAATCGAAAAGCAGAAAAGGAGTATAAGGTACGAGAACTTGTCGCGTTAAAGAAAATACAGAAATCTGGGACCATACGTTATAACCGCTAAGTTAAACCACGGGGGATATGAGGTAGAGAAGGTAGGAAATGACGAAGGACCAAAAAAGACAAGTACTATATGTAAATTTATTAAACCATGGAGTTCGTCATTTGGGTCGAATAACACACCAGGTCGGCCGAATGGGGGAATATAGATTGGAGGCAACTCCGCCAACGAAGACGGGTAGGTGGGAAAGGCAATGAGAACAAAAGCTAGAGTCAGTCGTTAAACTGGTGTCATCGGCGGAAGGTGTTTCTTCGGTATTACTGATCTAATATTTTCGTTATTTTTGTGAAGTAAAATGTAATCCGCACATTACTTTAATATAATACTTTTAAATATCTTTGCGAGCTGCAATTTTAACCAAACAGTAATTAAACTGTAAAAACTGTAATCAAAAAACTACAATTAACAAACTGTAATTTTAATAAAAGTTAAACAATAAAGTGTATTTCTAAAAACTGTGTAGTGTCGTCATTTAAATTGGAAGCGTGTTGTGGTGGCAAATCCCACATACATAAGTGCGAATACTAGACAAAATTTGCCCTCCAAAAAAAGAAAGGGGAAAAAAAACTAAAAGGTGCAAACTACAAAATATAAATACATATATTTAAGGTGGCAACGCTGGTCAATAGAGGACAGCATGGCATGGAAGAAAGAGTTGAGGAAGAGAGAACGCGAAGAATCGGCTGCAGTACAGTGTGAATTTGGTTTTTGAGGACTGAGGTTCAACTTTATATAATTTAATTTCTTTTTGTATCAACTTTTATGTATTAAAATTCATTTGTTTTAATAAACTTTGGTCCTATTCGACCTTACATGGGGGCTCAACCGAAGAGCAAAAACGGAGCGCGGAATGTTGCATTCAAATAAAATGCCGAGTAAATTCACAGCAGCCAAAAAAACGCAGAGGAACGGAGCAGAAATTTCGAAGAAAGAAGTAGTTGCGGTAGAAGTATGCTGCGAAAACAAAGCAGAGCACATCAGCGAGAACGGAGCAGCAGAAGTTGAGTTATTCGAACAAAGGCAGAGCAACGTAGAGTTCGACGAAGAAGAAGAGAAGAAAAAAGAAGAAGCAAGCAACATGGCCAGTTGTAACGACGTTGGAGAAATTATTTGTGGAAACCTTGAAGAGTGACACAGAGTGACACTAACAAAAATAATGTGTCAATCGAGGCGTTCGCGAAAATTATACCGTATTTTGATGGGGAATCTATTCCAATACGATTGCTAATTTCGACAAAAATGCTGTGGCTTATGATTTGACACCCAAGCAAAAGTATGTCAATGCACGCAACAAAATGAAAGGCACAGCAGCATTGTTTTTAGAAACTGTTACAATATCTAGCTATGAGTCATTATGTATTGCATAACTGGAGGAGTTCGATAAAACACCAAGCATCGCAGAGACATAAACAGCTAAGGCAACGACGAAAACTTGCATCAGAGAAATTTCATGAGTACGTTCTTCAGATGCGTAAAATAGCAGCGGTAGGTAATGTAGAAGAGGAATCAGTGATTTCGTACATAGCTGATGGTGTCGAAGTGCGAAATGATCAAAAATATCCCTTATATAGCGCACGAAATTATAAAGAATTAATCAAAGTATTCGAATTGATCGAGCGGTTGGTTAAGCCTAACGAAGCAAGTAAACGTTGATATGCTTCAGGTGGTCGTGAGCAAATTGAAACAGATAAGAGTGGCAGCAACGTAGAGCGTAATAATCAGCATTGTTTTAATTGTGGTTCTACACAACACAAAAGGGTCGATTGCAAACAAGACACAAAGTGTTTTAAATGTAATGGCACGGGTCATATGGCTAAACAGTGTCCCGAGTATAGGCGTAACATCAACATTATATTTAACAAAGAGCGAATGAAGCAGTTGACAATTAATAACGAAAACTTGTGCTGTTTGGTAGATACTGGTGCAGACGTGTCGTTAATACGTATGTGTGGGTATGGGCAAATATTTAGCACATGTAAATTTTAGAAAAGTATCGCTACATTATATGGTTTAGCCAACGTCACCGCAGATGTGGTGGGTGAATTTGTAGCGCATGTCATAGTCGACGGGTTATGTACGCAGCACACCTTTTTAGTAATCACAGATAGTAAAATCAATGTAGACGTAATCATTGGGTACGATTTTTTAAACAAATTTGCTGTAACAATGGACGTCAATGGGTATTGCTTTCGTCAAATTGAAGATAACGCAACTGCTTGTAATGTTTATTTTATGAGTAGCAACAATGAAGTAGATGTTAAACCTAAATTCAAGAAGGTTGTCGAACAATTAATTGAAAACTATAAACCGAGTTTTACTCAGTTGAACTGTCCAATTAAGGTGAATATTGTTCCAAAAAATAATGATATCGTCTTTCTTGAGACTCCTACTCGCTTGTCAATAGCGGAAAGAAAAGTTGTAAAGGAACAAGTAGATGAATGGTTGCAGAAAACCATTATACGTGAGTCGTGCTCAGAGGTCGCTAGCAAGGTGGTATTGGCAAAGTAAAAAGATGGTCGCTACAGATTATGCGTAGACTTTCGTAAACTAAATACAATGGTGTTAAAAGATAGGTTTCCAGTACCAATTGTTGAGGAAGTACTTGAAAAAATGCAAGCTGCAAAATATTTTACCGTCATGGACCTTAAAAATGGTTTCTTCCACGTCGAAGTTGAAGAACGTTGTCGAAAATACAATACGAATATAAAGCGTTTGTAACGAAAGAAGGACTCTATGGATTTAACAGAGCTCCATTTAGTTTTTGCAACTCTCCCGCCGTTTTTGTACGCTACGTTAACTATATTTTCCAAAAATTAATAAACGAAGGTTTATTGGAGATGTATGTAGATGACATTGTAATTTTTGGGCGTACAAAAGAACAATGTTTAAGCAATATGCAACGGGTATTACAACAAGCGCAGCAGTATGGGCTAGAAATTAAATGGGCAAAGTGCCAATTTCTAAAAAATCTAATTGTTTTTTCTTGAACACGAGGTTGAAAACGGGCGCGTCTGGCCTGGGCAAGGAAAAGTTAAAGCAGACAAAAACTTTCCGATACCAAAAAAACATACGAGACGTACAGGCGTAACAGGTAGCAATATCACTTCTGTGGACGAGATGCAAAAAAGTAATGAAACGGATGCTGAAAATAGCATCGGGAGAAAAGCGTTTTGGTTTAAAGAATGCGAAACATTATGTTTATCAGGCGATTTTAAGGAAATTGACGAGCGGGAAAACAAAGATTTATCGAATATCAGTAAGGAAAATGTGAGGGTAATTGAAAAGTTAATAAAAACTTATGAGTCTAGGAAACCGGAAAAGTCGCCAATAGAAATGAAATTAATCTTATCGGACGAATTAGCAGTTTATCAGCGCCCGCGTAGAATTTCATTTAAAGACCAGGAATTCGTAAGCAGTCAGGTAGCAGCTTGGTTGAAAGAAGGCATCATCCGTATGAGTACCTCGGAATATTCTTCGCCGATTGTACTAACAACCAAGAAAAATGGATCAAAAAGGTTATGTGTAGACTATAGGAAAATTAATCAGAAAATTATAAGAGATAATTTTCCGATGACAGTTATCGATGAAGTTCTCGATAGGTTATATGGTGCATATGTTTTTACGACATTAGATCTAAAGGATGGATTTTTCCATGTTCCGATAGAACCAGATTCTAGGAAGTTCACTTCATTCGTGACGCAAACGGGTCAGTATGAATTTTGTTTCGTACCGTTTGGTATATGTAATTCGCCGGCAGTGTTTTGTAGGTTCATCCAGGCAATTTTCCATGACTTGTTGAGAGATGGCACGATAATCGTGTATATGGACGACATTGTCATACCGACCAAAGATGAGTTTTAAATCGAGCAAGAGAAAACGGGTTGAATATTAGATGAAGTTCGGCAAATACACTTTTTAGGTTACATTATAGAAAATGGCAGAATATTGCCTTCAAGTGAAAAAACTAGGGCTGTTGAAAAGTTTCCGATATTCAACGATTCTTAGGATTAACATCATTTTTTAGACGTTTCGTTTGTAACTACGCCGTGATAGCCAAACCACTAACGGAGTTATTGAAAAAGGAAGCGAAATTTGTTTTAACGGACGAACATTTGTTAGCTATTCAGGAATTGAAGAACGAATTAGTGAACGCGCCAGCTCTAAAACTGTTTAATCCGACAGCATATACAGAGGTTCATGCTGATGCATCGAAATATGGTTATGGGGCAGTGTTATTACAGAAAGATGGAGAAGATCAACAATTACATTCAATAGAATACATGAGTAGAAAGACGACCCCAGCAGAAGAAAAGTATAGTTGTTATGAACTGGAAGTATTAGCAGTAATCATGTCGGTAAAAAAGTGGCGAATTTATCTCAGGGACTTGAAGTTTAAAACAGTGACGGACTGCAATGCTTTCGCATTGACAATGAACAAACGTGACGTTACAGACCGAATAATGAGATGGGCAATGTATCTTCAACAATACGATTACACCGTAGAACACAGAGCAGGAACGCGTATGAGACATGTTGATGCACTCAGCCGAGCATATTGCTTAATAATCGAAGACTTGCTAAAGTTTAGATTACGAGAGGCGCAGGAAAATGATGAGTGGATCAAAGCTGTAAAGAAAATTTTGGTAAACGAGCAATACGAAGATTACTTTTTAAGAAATGAAATTTTATACAAAGACCCCGACAAAGAACTTTTAGTGATACCCACCTCAATGGAAGACGAAATAATACGTATAGCACACAATCAGGGCCATTTTGCAACAAAGAAAACCCAAGACATTATTGAAAAATTGTATTTTATCCCAAGGTTAAGAACTAAAATTGGTAAGGTAATTGGAAGTTGCGTGGAATGCAAAGTCATTGAGGCCAAGTCAGCGAAAAAAGAAGGACTTTTGAATCCAATCGATAAAGCATGTGAACTTTTAGACACCTATCATATAGACCACGTCGGTCCATTAGCAGACACTCGTAAAAAATAAAATCACATACTAGTTGTCATAGATGCATTTAGTAAATTTGTTTGGCTATACCCAACGAAATCTACAGGGGCAGAGGAGGTGATTGATTTAAAGCAGGCGGCAGTTTTTGGTAATCCGAAACGCGTAATAACGGACAGGGGAAGTGCATTCACTTCAAACGCATTTAAAAAATATTGCGAACAAGAAAACGTACAACATTTACAGATTACAACAGGTGTTCCGAGAGGAAACGGTCAGGTGGAAAGAGTCCACAAAATAGTTATACCTATGCTTGCGAAGTTATGCCATAGTGAACCAGCTCACTGGTACAGCCACGTCGACAAAGTTCAGCAGATCATAAATAGTAAAGCACCGAGAAGTACGAAAGCATCACCTTTCAAAGTTCTTACTGGCTTAGACATGCGTGTAGGAAACTTACCGGACTTAAAAGAAATACTTGACGAATTAACTTTAGAGGAACTGAACTTGGAAAGAGACATAATTAGAGAAAAAGCTCAAGAAAATGTAAATAAATTCCAAAGAGAAAATCGTAAAAATTTTAACAAGAATCGAAAAGCAGAAAAGGAGTATAAGGTACGAGAACTTGTCGCGTTAAAGAAAATACAGAAATCTGGGACCATACGTTATAACCGCTAAGTTAAACCACGGGGGATATGAGGTAGAGAAGGTAGGAAATGACGAAGGACCAAAAAAGACAAGTACTATATGTAAATTTATTAAACCATGGAGTTCGTCATTTGGGTCGAATAACACACCAGGTCGGCCGAATGGGGGAATATAGATTGGAGGCAACTCCGCCAACGAAGACGGGTAGGTGGGAAAGGCAATGAGAACAAAAGCTAGAGTCAGTCGTTAAACTGGTGTCATCGGCGGAAGGTGTTTCTTCGGTATTACTGATCTAATATTTTCGTTATTTTTGTGAAGTAAAATGTAATCCGCACATTACTTTAATATAATACTTTTAAATATCTTTGCGAGCTGCAATTTTAACCAAACAGTAATTAAACTGTAAAAACTGTAATCAAAAAACTACAATTAACAAACTGTAATTTTAATAAAAGTTAAACAATAAAGTGTATTTCTAAAAACTGTGTAGTGTCGTCATTTAAATTGGAAGCGTGTTGTGGTGGCAAATCCCACATACATAAGTGCGAATACTAGACAAAATTTGCCCTCCAAAAAAAGAAAGGGGAAAAAAAACTAAAAGGTGCAAACTACAAAATATAAATACATATATTTAAGGTGGCAACGCTGGTCAATAGAGGACAGCATGGCATGGAAGAAAGAGTTGAGGAAGAGAGAACGCGAAGAATCGGCTGCAGTACAGTGTGAATTTGGTTTTTGAGGACTGAGGTTCAACTTTATATAATTTAATTTCTTTTTGTATCAACTTTTATGTATTAAAATTCATTTGTTTTAATAAACTTTGGTCCTATTCGACCTTACATGGGGGCTCAACCGAAGAGCAAAAACGGAGCGCGGAATGTTGCATTCAAATAAAATGCCGAGTAAATTCACAGCAGCCAAAAAAACGCAGAGGAACGGAGCAGAAATTTCGAAGAAAGAAGTAGTTGCGGTAGAAGTATGCTGCGAAAACAAAGCAGAGCACATCAGCGAGAACGGAGCAGCAGAAGTTGAGTTATTCGAACAAAGGCAGAGCAACGTAGAGTTCGACGAAGAAGAAGAGAAGAAAAAAGAAGAAGCAAGCAACATGGCCAGTTGTAACGACGTTGGAGAAATTATTTGTGGAAACCTTGAAGAGTGACACAGAGTGACACTAACAAAAATAATGTGTCAATCGAGGCGTTCGCGAAAATTATACCGTATTTTGATGGGGAATCTATTCCAATACGATTGCTAATTTCGACAAAAATGCTGTGGCTTATGATTTGACACCCAAGCAAAAGTATGTCAATGCACGCAACAAAATGAAAGGCACAGCAGCATTGTTTTTAGAAACTGTTACAATATCTAGCTATGAGTCATTATGTATTGCATAACTGGAAGAGTTCGATAAAACACCAAGCATCGCAGAGACATAAACAGCTAAGGCAACGACGAAAACTTGCATCAGAGAAATTTCATGAGTACGTTCTTCAGATGCGTAAAATAGCAGCGGTAGGTAATGTAGAAGAGGAATCAGTGATTTCGTACATAGCTGATGGTGTCGAAGTGCGAAATGATCAAAAATATCCCTTATATAGCGCACGAAATTATAAAGAATTAATCAAAGTATTCGAATTGATCGAGCGGTTGGTTAAGCCTAACGAAGCAAGTAAACGTTGATATGCTTCAGGTGGTCGTGAGCAAATTGAAACAGATAAGAGTGGCAGCAACGTAGAGCGTAATAATCAGCATTGTTTTAATTGTGGTTCTACACAACACAAAAGGGTCGATTGCAAACAAGACACAAAGTGTTTTAAATGTAATGGCACGGGTCATATGGCTAAACAGTGTCCCGAGTATAGGCGTAACATCAACATTATATTTAACAAAGAGCGAATGAAGCAGTTGACAATTAATAACGAAAACTTGTGCTGTTTGGTAGATACTGGTGCAGACGTGTCGTTAATACGTATGTGTGGGTATGGGCAAATATTTAGCACATGTAAATTTTAGAAAAGTATCGCTACATTATATGGTTTAGCCAACGTCACCGCAGATGTGGTGGGTGAATTTGTAGCGCATGTCATAGTCGACGGGTTATGTACGCAGCACACCTTTTTAGTAATCACAGATAGTAAAATCAATGTAGACGTAATCATTGGGTACGATTTTTTAAACAAATTTGCTGTAACAATGGACGTCAATGGGTATTGCTTTCGTCAAATTGAAGATAACGCAACTGCTTGTAATGTTTATTTTATGAGTAGCAACAATGAAGTAGATGTTAAACCTAAATTCAAGAAGGTTGTCGAACAATTAATTGAAAACTATAAACCGAGTTTTACTCAGTTGAACTGTCCAATTAAGGTGAATATTGTTCCAAAAAATAATGATATCGTCTTTCTTGAGACTCCTACTCGCTTGTCAATAGCGGAAAGAAAAGTTGTAAAGGAACAAGTAGATGAATGGTTGCAGAAAACCATTATACGTGAGTCGTGCTCAGAGGTCGCTAGCAAGGTGGTATTGGCAAAGTAAAAAGATGGTCGCTACAGATTATGCGTAGACTTTCGTAAACTAAATACAATGGTGTTAAAAGATAGGTTTCCAGTACCAATTGTTGAGGAAGTACTTGAAAAAATGCAAGCTGCAAAATATTTTACCGTCATGGACCTTAAAAATGGTTTCTTCCACGTCGAAGTTGAAGAACGTTGTCGAAAATACAATACGAATATAAAGCGTTTGTAACGAAAGAAGGACTCTATGGATTTAACAGAGCTCCATTTAGTTTTTGCAACTCTCCCGCCGTTTTTGTACGCTACGTTAACTATATTTTCCAAAAATTAATAAACGAAGGTTTATTGGAGATGTATGTAGATGACATTGTAATTTTTGGGCGTACAAAAGAACAATGTTTAAGCAATATGCAACGGGTATTACAACAAGCGCAGCAGTATGGGCTAGAAATTAAATGGGCAAAGTGCCAATTTCTAAAAAATCTAATTGTTTTTTCTTGAACACGAGGTTGAAAACGGGCGCGTCTGGCCTGGGCAAGGAAAAGTTAAAGCAGACAAAAACTTTCCGATACCAAAAAAACATACGAGACGTACAGGCGTTCCTGGGTTTAACCGGATACTTTCGAAAATTTATCCCAGACTCCGCTAAATATGCCAGACCATTAACAGAACTACTTAAAAGAGATACAGTATTTCAGATTGGAGAGATAGAGGTTAGAGCGGTCAATTACCTGAAGTCGGCACTCACGTCGGAACCAGATTTACAAATATACAAGCAGAATGCTAATACGCAGTTACATGTCGATGCGTCGAAACATGGCTTTGGCGCAACACTTTTACAGCAGCATGACGGAATTCTATTGGAGTAAAAAGACTTCCCCACAAGAGGAAAAATTACAAAGCTATTTCCTTGAAGTTAAAGCAGCTTATTTAGCTGATGTATCTTCAGGACTTTTCATTTAATATAGAGCATCGCGCCGGAAGCAGGATGAAACACATGGACAGCTTAAGTCGATTTCCCGTGATGGCAGTCGCGTCAGAGGTTCAAGCTCAGATCTTAAGGGCCCAGCAGAAAGTCGACCATTTGGCAGCTGTGGCAGAAATTCTAAAAACTGAGCGTACGGCGATTATAAAATAAAAAACAAGTTAATCTACAGCAAGATTTATTAGCAGTGTCGAAGAAGATGGAGGGTGAAACAATAAGGGAAACGCACAGATTTGTCCATATGGGTTGTAAAAAACAGGCTATACGCAGAACTATTTCATTCCACATCTCGAAAAGAAAGTTCGGCAGACTATAAAAAACTGTATAGAATGCATTATGCATAACCATAAGCTGGGTAAAAAAGAGGATTTTCTACATTGCATCGATAAAGGTGATAGTCCACTATCTACGCTCTATATTGACCATTTGGGCACATTGAATGTGACATCAAAGAGTTACAAATATATTTTTGCTATCGTGGATGGTTTTTCCAAATATGCTTGGATTTATCCTACTAAAACTACAGAAACACAAAAAGTTGTAAGACACCTAGAGTCATGGGTGACAATTCTCGGCAGTCCGCAGCGTATAATAAGCGATAAGGGTACAGCTTATACTTCCAAAATGTTTAAAGAATTTTGTGAAAAACATAAAATCGAGCACGTCGAGATAACAGCGGGCGTACCAAGGGGTAACGGTCAGATTGAGAGAGACAACCGCGTTATTCTTTCCGTATTAGCGAAGATGTCAGCAGCAGAACCGGACAAGTGGTATAAGTACATGTCCCAAGTACAGCGCGCCATTAATTCTCACATTCATGATTCGACAAAATTTACACCAATCGAAATTGTGTTTGGTGTGAAAATGCGCAACGAAACTGATAGCGAGTTGCTAAAGGTACTCGTACTGCAAGAAGAGGTATTAGAAGGTATGCAAGATGAACGCAACAAGATTCGACAAGAGGCCCGAAAGCAAATTTTAAAAGCACAAAACGCATACAAAACAAATTATGATAAGAAAAGAAAAGGAGAACAAGGGTATAAGGTAGCTGATTTAGTAGTCATTAAAATCACTCAGTTTATAACAGGCAAAAAACTGGCTAGTAAGCATATTGGTCCATACGAGGTAGTAAAGATCAAAGGGCATGGCAGATATTGTGTTAGAAAGGTTGCTGATTTTCAAGGGCCACACCAAACGTCAACTAGTGCAGATCATATGAAACTATGACGTTACGTCGAAAATGGAGAAAATGATTTTCATGAGGAATCATCTGAGACAGATGACGATCACGATGACCGAATGTAAGGTGGCAACGCTGAAAAAGGATAGCGAACACAATTCGTCATACACTCGTCGCATATCCACATACAATTCGTTAAAAACAATTCGAACCACACATTCGTCCACACACTGCGCCGCGTAAGCACTACCTCTTCGTTTTTAACCCCCGTCCTTCGCGCTACAGTAAGCTTTCGTCTACAGCGATCTGGCACGCTATCTACATTCACTCGTTTATGTTGGTTACCTCAAATAATTGAACATCTAATGTTAATAAAATAAACTTTGTAAGAATACATATAAAGACTTTCTAAATAAATTACATTTTATATCATACTGCTCAAGTAACCTGGTATTTTTATTTCAAATGTGCGTGACATTATATCTACTGGTTACAAGTTTTAAACATGGTCCTTCGAGCCATAGTTACAGGCACTATGGATTTTTAGACACAATAAAATAAAACAAAATTAAGTGCAGTGCGGTGAAGAACAGTGGCGAACAATCAAAACAAAAAAAAACCTAAAAAAAAACAAAAAACAAAAGAGAGCAGTGTGCTAAAATTAAAAAAAAAAGTGAAAAGATGCGGTAGAAAAGATATAAGTTTTTATACGGATACACAATAAAGAAAAAGTGTAGTGACTCAAACAAAAAAAAAAAATGTGTGGTGAAACCCAAAAAAACAAAAAAAAAACAGAGTGCAGTGACAGTGACAGTGAAAAAAAAAACCATAAACTAAAATACAAATAAGGTGCAAAATTCTAAAGCACCTTAAAACTACACAAGAACAAATATTCGGGCGCGAATAAATAATAAAACAACACATAAACCGGGCGCGAAACCCCAAAAAAATAAATACAAAAAACATTCGGGCGCGACTTAAAAACTTAAACATACATATGTACATACAAACAACAACACGCTCAAGACACCAGGCAGCTGAAAGACAGTAGAGGAAAAGGAATTGGAGAAAATCGCGTAGGCCTGTAAACACTACATACTTACAGCACATAAAATGCCCCTTTAGGAAATACAAAGTGAGCGTATTTATTTCTTTTAAATCTATTTAATGCACATATGTATGGATATAAAACATAGGGAATATAAAATCCGTATTTCGAAATCTGTTTTAACAGCGAAAAAACGGTTGCCAAACTGTCCCAGTTTCGAATTTATTTGGCAGGAAACTGAACACAGTTTGGTATACGTATATACTCGTACAATATCAATATACATATGTTAATAAATAATATTACTTTATTGCCTAGGTACTAGCTTACCTTCGTGTATTCAAATACTTCTTCTTCTTTACTGGCGTAGACACCGCTTACGCGATTATAGCCGAGTCAACAACAGCGCGCCAGTCGTTTCTTCTCTTCGCTACGTGGCGCCAACTGGATATTCCAAGCGAAGCCAGGTCCTTCTCCACTTGGTCCTTCCAACGGAGTGGAGGTCTTCCTCTTCCTCTGCTTCCCCCGGTGGGTACAGCGTCGAATACTTTCAGAGCTGGAGTGTTTTCGTCCATTCGGACAACATGACCTAGCCAGCGTAGCCGCTGTCTTTTAATTCGCTGAACTATGTCAATGTCGCCGTATATCTCGTACAGCTCATCGTTCCATCGAATGCGATATTCGCCGTGGCCAACGCGCAAAGGACCATAAATCTTTCGCAGAACTTTTCTCTCGAAAACTCGCAACGTCGAATCATCAGATGTTGTCATCGTCCAAGCCTCTGCATCATATAACAGGACGGGTATTATGAGTGACTTATAGAGTTTGGTTTTTGTTCGTCGAGAGAGGACTTTGCTTCTCAATTGCCTACTTAGTCCGAAGTAGCACCTGTTGGCAAGAGTTATCCTGCGTTGGATTTCAAAGCTGACATTGTTGGTGGTGTTTACGCTGGTTCCAAGATAGCCGAAATTATCTACAACTTCAAAGTTATGACTGTCAACAGTGACGTGAGTGCCAAGTCGCGAGTGCGACGACTGTTTGTTTGATGACAGGAGATATTTCGTCTTGCCCTCGTTCACTGCCAGACCCATTTGCGTTGCTTCCTTGTTCAGTCTGGAGAAAGCAGAACTAACGGCGCGGGTGTTGAGACCGATGATATCAATATCATCGGCATACGCCAGCAGCTGTACACTCTTATAAAAGATTGTACCTGCTCGATTAAGTTCTGCAGCTCGAATAATTTTCTCCAGCAGCAGATTGAAGAAATCGCACGATAGGGAGTCGTCTTGTCTGAAACCTCGTTTGGTATCGAACGGCTCGGAGAGGTCCTTCCCGATCCTGACGGAGCTTTTGGTCCCGCTCAATGTCAGTTTACACAGCCGTATTAGTTTTGCGGGGATACCAAATTCAGACATTGCGGCATAAAGGCAGCTCCTTTTCGTACTGTCGAAAGCAGCTTTAAAATCGACGAAGAGGTGATGTGTGTCGATTCTCCTTTCACGGGTCTTTTCCAAGATTTGGCGCATGGTGAATATCTGGTCGGTTGTTGATTTACCAGGTCTGAAGCCACACTGATAAGGTCCAATCAGTTTGTTGACGGTGGGCTTTAATCTTTCACACAATACGCTCGATAGAACCTTATACGCGATATTAAGGAGGCTAATCCCACGGTAGTTGGCGCAGATTGTGGGGTCTCCTTTTTTATGGATTGGGCATAGCACACTTAAATTCCAATCGTTGGGCATGCTTTCGTCCGACCATATTTTACAAAGAAGCTGATGCATGCTCCTTATCAGTTCTTCGCCGCCGTGTTTGAATAGCTCGGCCGGCAATCCATCCGCCCCCGCCGCTTTGTTGTTTTTCAGGCGGGCAATTGCTATTCGAACTTCTTCTTGGTCGGGCAATGGAACGTCTTTTCCATCGTCATCGATTGGGGAATCGGGTTCGTCTTCTCCTGGCGTTGTGTGTTCACTGCCATTCAGCAGGCTGGAGAAGTGTTCCCTCCATAATTTAAGTATGCTCTGGGCATCGGTGACTAGATCACCTTGGGGGGTTCTACATGAGTATGCTCCGGTCTTGAAACCTTCTATAAGCCGCCGCATCTTTTGGTAGAATTTTCGAGCATTACCCCTGTCGGCCAGCTTATCAAGATCTTCGTACTCACGCATTTCGGCCTCTTTCTTTTTCTGTCTACAAATGCGTCTCGCTTCCCTCTTCAACTCTCGGTATCTATCCCATCCCGCACGTGTTGTGGTCGATCGTAACGTTGCGAGGTAGGCAGCCTGTTTTCTCTCCGCTGCGACACGGCACTCCTCGTCGTACCAGCTGTTCTTTTGCACCTTCCGAAAACCAATGGTTTCGGTTGCAGCTGTACGTAAGGAGTTTGAAATGCCGTCCCACAGTTCCCTTATACCGAGTTGTTGACGAGTGCTCTCAGAGAGCAGGAGTGCAAGCCGAGTAGAAAATCGCTCGGCTGTCTGTTGTGATTGCAGCTTCTCGACGTCGAACCTTCCTTGTGTTTGTTGGCGTGCGTTTTTTGCTGCACAGAGGCGGGTGCGAATCTTAGCTGCAACAAGATAGTGGTCCGAGTCGATGTTAGGACCTCGGAGCGCACGCACATCTAAAACACTGGAGACGTGTCTTCCGTCTATCACAACATGATCGATCTGGTTGGTGTTTTTTCAATCCGGAGACAGCCAGGTAGCTTGATGAATCTTCTTATGCTGGAATCTAGTATTACAGATAACCATATTTCGGGCCCCGGCGAAGTCGATCAGCCTCAACCCATTTGGGGATGTTTCCTCGTGGAGGCTGAATTTACCGACCGTAGTGCCAAAGATAACTTCTTTGCCCACCCTGGCGTTGAAGTCGCCAAGCACGATTTTGACATCGTGGCGGGGGCATCTCTCATAAGTGCGCTCCAAGCGCTCATAAAAGTCATCTTTGGTCACATCGTCCTTCTCTTCCGTCGGGGCGTGGGCGCAAATCAGCGATATGTTGAAGAACCTCGCTTTGATGCGGATTGTGGCTAGACGTTCATTCACCGCAGTGAATGATAATACTCGGCGACGGAGTCTCTCTCCCACCACGAATCCAACACCAAACTTGCGCTCCTTTATATGGCCACTGTAGTAAATGCCACAAGGACCTACTCGTCTCTGTCCTTGTCCCGTCTATCGCATTTCTTGGACGGCGGTGATGTCAGCCTTTATTTTCACGAGGACATCAACCAGCTGGGCAGCGGCACCTCCCAATTAAGGGACCGGACATTCCAGGTGCATGCCCTCAATTCGTAGTCCTTATTTCGTTTTCCATGGTCGTCATCAAAAGGGGGGTCTCTCATCCGAGGCTGGTTGTTGCTATTCGCTGGGGTTGTTTTTTTACGTGGCGGGTCCCAAACCCAGCGCACAACCCTATGTAGGGGATACTTCGCCTTCTCACGTTAGCTCGCCTTCAAACGGATGTTCTTAGGCTACCCAGAGGATACTTGGTCAAAGACCGGAAGTCGTGAGCTGCTTGAGTCATATGTAAAAGAATCGTTTCTGGCCACTCCCAAGTGAATGGCGATCAGAGAACTTTCCTCACTTGCGTGAACTTCTACATATGACTCCATCATTCAAATACATCTGTACATATATTTAACAAACACAAAAATCAAAACAAATTCAATTTTTTTTAGAGCTTGATAACTTTTTTTTAAAAGAAAACGCATAAAATTTGCAAAATCTCATCGGTTCTTTATTTGAAACGTTAGATTGGTTCATGACATTTACTTTTTGAAGATAATTTCATTTAAATGTTGACCGCGGCTGCGTCTTAGGTGGTCCATTCGGAAAGTCCAATTTTGGGCAACTTTTTTGAGCATTTCGGCCGGAATAGCCCGAATTTCTTCGGAAATGTTGTCTTCCAAAGCTGGAATAGTTGCTGGCTTATTTCTGTAGACTTTAGACTTGACGTAGCCCCACAAAAAATAGTCTAAAGGCGTTAAATCGCATGATCTTGGTGGCCAACTTACGGGTCCATTTCTTGAGATGAATTGTTGTCCGAAGTTTTCCCTCAAAATGGCCATAGAATCGCGAGCTGTGTGGCATGTAGCGCCATCTTGTTGAAACCACATGTCAACCAAGTTCAGTTCTTCCATTTTTGGCAACAAAAAGTTTGTTAGCATCGAACAATAGCGATCGCCATTCACCGTAACGTTGCGTCCAACAGCATCTTTGAAAAAATACGGTCCAATGATTCCACCAGCGTACATGTAGCGCCATCTTGTTGAAACCACATGTCAACCAAGTTCAGTTCTTCCATTTTTGGCAACAAAAAGTTTGTTAGCATCGAACGATAGCGATCGCCATTCACCGTAACGTTGCGTCCAACAGCATCTTTGAAAAAATACGGTCCAATGATTCCACCAGCGTACAAACCACACCAAACAGTGCATTTTTCGGGATGCATGGGCAGTTCTTGAACGGCTTCTGGTTGCTCTTCACCCCAAATGCGGCAATTTTGCTTATTTACGTAGCCATTCAACCAGAAATGAGCCTCATCGCTGAACAAAATTTGTCGATAAAAAAGCGGATTTTCTGCCAACTTTTCTAGGGCCCATTCACTGAAAATTCGACGTTGTGGCAGATCGTTCGGCTTCAGTTCTTGCACGAGCTGTATTTTATACGGTTTTACACCAAGATCTTTGCGTAAAATCTTCCATGTGGTCGAATAACACAAACCCAATTGCTGCGAACGGCGACGAATCGACATTTCACGGTCTTCAGCCACACTCTCAGAAACAGACGCAATATTCTCTTCTGTACGCACTGTACGCATTCGTGTGGTTGGTTTAATGTCCAATAAAGTAAACTGAGTGCGAAACTTGGTCACAATCGCATTAATTGTTTGCTCACTTGGTCGATTATGTAGACCATAAATCGGACGTAAAGCGCGAAACACATTTCGAACCGAACACTGATTTTGGTAATAAAATTCAATGATTTGCAAGCGTTGCTCGTTAGTAAGTCTATTCATGATGAAATGTCAAAGCATACTGAGCATCTTTCTCTTTGACACCATGTCTGAAATCCCACGTGATCTGTCAAATACTAATGCATGAAAATCCTAACCTCAAAAAAATCACCCGTTATTTATTTTCCGCTAATACCCTTTATGTTCAATAATGCAATAAGCAGGATTAAGTCAAACAAAAAAGCGAAGGCAAATCAAAAATACAGCAAAAAAAGAGACCAAATTAAAGTAATCATACACAAATTTACATACATACATACATATCTATATTCAAACATACATAAGGTATAGGTACATAGGTTTGTATATACCTACATAAATGCATAAGCATAACTACATAAAATAATTAAGAAAAGAAATATTTTGAGAACATAAAGCAAAATATAAAACCAGACACAAAATAAATATAATCCACAAAGATATATACAAATGTATGTACATATATATCTACCCTGCCAACCATGAGCGGGTAAAAAACCAGATAATCAGTGGGTAACATGGTGGTAAACGTGGGGATAAACATATAGAGTGTGTCTTAGGCCGAGCGAATATCCTACCGTCTTTCCCTTCACACGTACGTATACATGTGATCATACATCTCTGTTGCGCTCATTCAGCAGTGTCATACAAAAAAGTATATTTGTCCAGCTCTAATATCTCTAATCGACGGCTGATGCAAGGTTGCATTTTAAACAGCTGATGCAGGGTTGTATTTTTTAATTCCTACTTTTAAAATTTCAAACAAAACTTTTAAATTTTTAAAATTTTTATTTTATTTTATTTTATTTTTCACATATTCTCATAGAATTTTTATAAGCTATATAAATAACAATATATTACATTTAAAAAATAATTATTATCTGAAAAAAGATTTATTCAAGAGAAACATTATTGATACCTGAAAATAAAAGACAAACATCTGAAAAAAGATTGAAACAAATAAAGGTTATTAATACCTGAAAATAAATAATAATTACATTGAATTTGTAATATCTAAAAGAAAAAGAAAGATTAATTGTACAAAATGATAATAATATCTGAAAGAAAAGATTAATATTATCTGAAAAAATAAAATATATATATTAAATACAAATAGAATTTACTCTGAAAGCAAAGATTTATTAAATAAAAATAGTGATTAAATCTGAAAAGAAAGAATAAAAATAATAATATCTGAAAAAAAGATAAATATTATTTGATCATTTAAAATATAAAACAAACATTTGTTTTCACATATTATATATGTACATGGATCGTGCAGGCCGCCTTAAAAGCATACAAGTTAACGGCAGCAGCCACACAGATACTTAACGATAAATGTAAACAAATTGTATCTTCTCACAGTATTACTGCTTGGTCAGCAGAATACTTTAATTAATAAGAAATCAATATATCACTTGTTTTGATAAGTAAGCAAAATCCAATATTCCATTATTTGTTTTGATAATGAGAATAATTGGAAATCCAATGCTCTGGCATTTCATCACTTAATGTAATGCCAAAGCATCTTTAGTAATAAGCATAGAATTATAAGAATATAAATATAAGTGCTTTTACTAATAAAAGTCAGTGTATAATCGGCAAGCGTATTGAGTGATCATCTTGATGATCAAAGCGCACCATATATTGTCACTCAAACCAACACTTGTGTTTAATTTCTACCGCGCGTAGCGGAACGGAATATATTTTTTTAATACTTCCCACACAAGGGAAGTTAATTGGCGCCCAACGTTAAGGCACGTGTTCGTCGTATAAAGGGAGAGAAATGTATCCCTAGAACCATAACGGTCGCGATTAGTGAACACTAACCGGTAAACGTACATAAACCTCGTGCGAGAGGTAGTACATATGTGAATAACGCATTAAAAATTAAAAAGAAAAAACAAGTATCCCAAGAATAGGGAGAAAAGCCAAACCAAACTTGAAGTAAAGTGAGCAAAAACTTCATTGCTTGTTGTGTTGTGACAATCGCAGAATAAATAAGAACAAATTTTTTTTTTTTGTTAAATAAATTAAAAAAAAAAATGAACAGTAAATAAAAAAGTAAAGAGTGACTTAAATCACAAAACACAAATATTTAAAAATAACAAAAAAACATCATTAGGCATTGCACGTCAAGCAGCGGCGTAGCCATCGAGGGAAACCAAGGACTAAGGAAATTACAACACACCACAAAAGACGAGGAGAAGAAGGAGTAAGATTTTATTATCCACATTTATCAAATATATTAGTACATTAATATATATAAGACAATCAATTTTAGCAATTAAGTTTAAACTATTAAGAATCATTGAAGGCTCGACCAGCCAAGTAATAAAATATTTTGAAACCGCGATTCACCACCGCAAGGGGGACCCTCCGGTTTATAATAAAACTCAATTCTGCGATTCTGAACTTCAGACCCTCCAGAATGGAAGAGTCTCCTTTCCTAGAAAGGATCAAAAAATAAATATTAAAATAAAAATTTGAAAAAAAAATAAAAAAAACATAATGACGGATGCTCTACCAACTGACTTGAACTATAACGAAATAGACAGAATAGTTAGAAATCTTGAAGGATTTGTAGTAGTCGATAGCATTAACAAAAAAGAAAGGGATGTAAATAAAGATAAACTTAAAATTAAATGTATGGAGAAAGTTTTTAAATATATAGGAAAAGATAAGAAGGCCACACTTGAGGATTATTATAATCAGGAGACAGTTATGTCTGAGACTATAGAGATGATAGAAGTATCAAAAAAGGAATATTTGTTTTAAATGGGGAGTAATACAAGTGCTCCAAAATACGAAAGGTTGCATTATTGCGATTATTGTAAAAGCAACCATAAAATTGAAAATTGCCCATATTTAAAGAAAAGGAAAATTAATAAATAAAAATGGCTCTAACTAGCGAAAATGAGACCTTAGTCGCAAGACTAATTGCCGCAACGAATGCATCACTTAGATTAGAAATATCTGAAATGCGCAGACAAATAGAAGACTTAACGAAATCGACAACAATAACAGATTACAAACCTGAAGTAATAAATTCAGAGATTCGCTGTGACGAATCCCTAGAAGTAATAAAGTCTTTACAAGAATTTGGGGGAAAACAGAATAAATATGTTAGCTGGAGGGAATCGGCTAACAATGCGAAGAGTTTATACGTAAGAGGCAGCCGTAGGTATTTTGCTGCATTGACAATATTAAGAAATAAAATTACTCACGATGCTAATGACATTTTGTCCAACCACGGAACGGTTTTAAATTTTGATGCTATTCTAGCACGATTAGATTTCGCTTACGCCGACAAGCGAACAGCTCATATAATTGAGCAAGAAATGAGTATTTTGCGTCAAGGCAATTACTCCATAATCGAATTTTATAATAAGGTTAATGAGAAATTAACATTGCTAATTAACAAAACGATAATGACTTACGGATCAGATAGTGCCGTAACTAAAGAATTTAATGCTAAAAATAGGCGGGATGCCTTACGCACATTTATAACGGGGCTAAACGGAAACTTAGCAAACATTTTATTTTCACTATCGCCAAGCGACTTACCAAATGCTTTAGCAAAAGCACAAGAATTAGAATCCAACAATATGCGAGCAGCATTCGCATTACAATTTGGAAAAAACTATTCAAATCCCAACAATAATAACAGGCAACATACTTCTAACAACAGATTCAATAATGGTAATTTTAATAATAATTTACGGTTCCCACAAGTCCAACCACAAAGGAATTATAACCAAAGAATGGGATACAAGAATAACCAACCACGACCTACACCAATGGATGTCGACTCAAGCATCCATACACGCAACCGTATGTTGCAAAAGCCAACAACATTTAACCAAAACAATTTAGAAAAAAGGCCACATGGAAGTACACAACAGAATGTGCAGCCACCGACTAAGACACAGCGCATTAATAATATTAAGGAGGATCATTTTTTAGGCCAAAATTAACTCTGCCATATATATTTCTAGATGACAGGGTTACTGGTCAAAACTTTAAAATATTAATAGATACTGGAGCAACTAGTTGCTATATTAAATCAGGAATATACAAAAATAAAAATAAATTGGATATACAAAAGAGAGTAAAAACAATTAATGGATTTTCGATAATACGCTATTATCACATTATCACATTATTCGGTAAAAAACAAATATTCTACGAAATTGAAAATTTGGAAGCAGAGTTATTAATAGGATACAAATTTTTGAACGACATTAATGCTGTGATTAACTTGGAAAAAAAGAAATTAATAATAAATAATGAAAAAGAGGAGGATATATTTAGCTTAGGGTGCGAATATGAGCATCAGAAAAGTAAGGATAATTTAAAGATCGTAAAGGAGGACGAAATTACTTTGGAAGCAAAGACTTCTAAAGCGCCAGCCGACGGAAATACCGGCAAATATAAAAAAATAAATACTGTGGAGCAGGAAAGCTCTACAACGCCAGCTGAAGATTTATACCAGCAGAGTAGAAGCAATAATCATGCAAAAAATATTGTGGAACGAAAAAGTTCTACAACGCCAGCCGATGATAATACCGGCAAATTAAATAAAAAATATATTGTGGAACAAAGAAGTTCTACAACGCCAGCCGATGATAATACCGGCAAATTAAATAAAAAATACATTGTGGAACAAAGAAGTTCTACAACGCCAGCCGATGATAATACCGGCAAATTATGTAAAAAATATATTGTGGAACAAAGAAGTTCTACAAAGCCAGCCGAAGTTCTTACCGGCAAAATAAAACAAAAAAAGAATAGTGAAAAACCAAATAAAAATATGAAAATACAAAATTTAAACTACTTGGGACAAGAAAATCCTAGGACGCCAATCGAAGATAATGCCCACAATAAAATCAAAAAATATACTCCAAAAAAAGTAAGTACTAATATTTTAAATATACATAATTTCAATATTACCACTGAAAATAAATTCAAAGAATTAACTGAGCTTCAAACACACGTAAAAGAAAAAATTTCCCAAATGTATTCAGGCAATGATATAAGCTTCCCATTTCACCCTGGAGAAATAATTTATGAAAAGATTATAGGAGAGAGAAATAAACTAAATCCTAGATACAAGAAACAGGTAGTAAAAGAAGACTTAGGGAATAAAGTTAGAATTAACTACAGGAATAGAATAGTACATAAAGATAATATTAAATCTTAATCATATATTTTTAGAGGATGATACCCCTAATTATTCTAACATTAATTACCAATACAATGACAGACATTGTGGACTACACAAGAGAAGATTACGTATTATTAGAAAACGGAGATGTAGCCCTGTATAATGACTACGGAAATATTTTTCACATCACTAATTTAACATACTTTAGAGAACTTATAAGTTCAGACACAAATTATTATAATAAAAAACTCAGATATAAAAATTTTGAACAAAATAATGAACAAGACAAGGCATATATTAATGATTTAGACACAGATCCAGAAACAGAACTCATAGAAACTTTATTAGAACAACTACAAATTAAAGATACAAGATATAGGAGAGGAATAAATGAAATAGGAATTATGGAAGTGGATAGCAGGAACACCAGACCATGACGACCTAGTGTTAGTAAATAATAAATTAAACGAATTAATTGAAAATAATAATAAACAATACACAACAAATTCTAAAATTTTTGAAATTATTAACCAATTAACAGAAACAATTACTAATATTAATGAAAAATCTGATATTAAAATTCTAACGAAACGAAAAAATCAGTTCCTAATAACCGAATTACAAAATATGATTAATACAATAGCTATAGGAAAAACGGGAATTTTAAACCCGACAATTTTAAATTTAGACGAGATTAAAAACATAATTAAAAATGAACATGGACGATTGACAATAACTGATTTAATAGATATTTCAAGGTTTAAAATTGTACAAAATAAAGATGTAATAGTTATATATATTACATACCCAAAAATTATATATGATTGTAAATATTATGAAGTAAGAGCAATTACACAAAAAGATGGCAAATTAATAATTGATAATGAAATTGCGAAATGCAAAAAAGAATATATAAATATAAAAAATGCAAAAGAGAAATGATAAATACTTATTGTAAAATTAATAATAAGAATACTTGCCTATTAGATATTTTGTCCAATAAAAAAGGAAAATGTAAAAAAATTAAAGAAAAACATAAAGATATAGATATAATTAAAGAAGGAGCAATATTAGTCTCTGGAAATCATACTATAGATGACTCTGCCGTAAATGGAGTCTACCTTGTAACATTTGAAAACTATACAAATATTGATAATATAACTTACGAAAATATTTATTGTAAAATTTGGAATTATTTACAATATATCAAAAAATGATACTGAATCGGGGACGATTCATCTTAGAGAGGGGGGAGTTAACGGCAGCAGCCACACAGATACTTAACGATAAATGTAAACAAATTGTATCTTCTCACAGTATTACTGCTTGGTCAGCAGAATACTTTAATTAATAAGAAATCAATATATCACTTGTTTTGATAAGTAAGCAAAATCCAATATTCCATTATTTGTTTTGATAATGAGAATAATTGGAAATCCAATGCTCTGGCATTTCATCACTTAATGTAATGCCAAAGCATCTTTAGTAATAAGCATAGAATTATAAGAATATAAATATAAGTGCTTTTACTAATAAAAGTCAGTGTATAATCGGCAAGCGTATTGAGTGATCATCTTGATGATCAAAGCGCACCATATATTGTCACTCAAACCAACACTTGTGTTTAATTTCTACCGCGCGTAGCGGAACGGAATATATTTTTTTAATACTTCCCACACAAGGGAAGTTAATTTACATACGTACATATGTACATATTTATTTTTGCGTATTATATTGGACTGCGCAGTCCAATTTCAAACAACACACACTTTTTTCACATACTTACTGAACAATTGATATTTGCTGCTTCCGATGGCATTGCTGCTGCTGTTATTTTCAATCCATTCTGATTTCCAATGCTATAAAAACAAAAGAAATAATTATTTGCAAATTATTTAAAAAAAAATCACATAAAATTCACTTACTTCTTCTTGTTGTACAAGCACGAATGACATGCGTTTTTCAATCGTTTTTTTATTACCCTTTTTGGGATTTTCTTTTCGCACTATTGACAATTATGTTTTTTCCTTCGCACTCATTCAAATAAATCAAGAAATGAAAGAAACTTTTTTTCATCGTATTTAGGTAAACAAAAAATAACCCGAAAATGTACGTTGGTGTTAGTGTACAGAGAAAAAATGTGTAGTTGTATTGGAATATTTGTCTCAAGCGGGTAGCCGTGGCTGGCAGGGTATAATGTATATTAGACGGCGGGTCTAATAGAAGCTACACAAAAGTGAATTTTAAAAGCACGAAGAAAATTACTTTTTTCAACTCGTTCTCATTTTCAAAATAATATAGTATTATTAACATATAAACATACGGCAAAATCTGCCTGTGACGCAAAGCACAAAATCTCAAAAAAAACCAAAAGTTCAAAGTCCACATTTGCAATTATCCAGCAATACATCTTGTTCTTTGGCAAACAAAAGCAAGCAGGATTGTGGACAAAAAGCTAATTGATCTCTCTAACGAGCTCTCAATTGCTTACGAACAAGGCATAACAAACAAAACGTGCATACTTATGTACAAAGCATATTGATCTCTTCGACGAGCTCTCAATTGCACAAAACATAAGCAACTTCATACGCACATACAAACATACATGTAAGTCCGAGTATTAGGGTGTACTTAAATAAAAAATCATTTGGACATCAAATATTTTAATAAACAAAAAACGCGGTTTTTAATAGTAATTAATTCAAATATATTTTCAAACTAACATATAAATAAAAAATATTATCCAAGCGGCTCATAACGCCATATTAGAATTTAACTATTCAGACTTGCCACATAATTTTAAATCCTCGGCTTACACAATATACGAAAACTGCTTAGACCAGTATGAAGAAACGAAAGCTATGATCTCCGATCAATTAAAGCTAATAAAAGCAATTGCACCTACTCCCCACAGAAGAGTAGAGCTACCACAAATAGACAGTCAAAAGGCGAGTTCAGGCATCTACCTCGAGCTGCCCCCATGTGACACAGAAACATTCTATGGAGGTTATGAAGAATGGCCGTCCTTCCGGGACATGTATACAGCCGCTTACATCAACCATCCAGAACTATCAAAAGCACAAAAATTGTATCACCTACGATACAAGACAAAAGGTCAAGCAGGCGTCATAGTAAAACAGTTCGCTCTTAATGACGATAATTTCAATTTGGCTTGGGGAGCTCTAAAAGCGAGATACGAAAATGAAAGAATACTGGTCGATAAACAAGTAACGACACTAATGAAATTGCCAAAAGTTAAGAAAGGAACAAGTGTAGAATTCATCAAACTAGAATCCACTGTTTCAAATTGCTCGTCGATTCTATCGACACTAAATAATCCCACAGAAAGCTGGGACCCAGTTCTGGTAAACATTTGCACCGCCGCATTGCCAGAAAAGTCGTTAATTCTATGGAAGCAATCGCTCTCATCACGAAAGAAGTGCCCAACGTGGCAACAAATGAAAGATTTTCTCACCACCCAATATGAAATTGCGGAAAGGTTAGAAGAAAAAATAATCAAAACTAAGAACAAACACGACCAAAATAGAAGCTTAAATAGACCCCAAGTTAGTGACAAAAACAATTTAAACAAAAGCTTTTACAAAACGCACTCGTTCACATCCGAACTGAAAAAACAAACGTCATGCGAACCATGTAAAAAAGGGCATAGGCTTAAAACTTGCGAGAAGTTTAAAAAATTGGATGTCAATGAAAGGAACAACTTTGTCAGGTCAAAAAGACTCTGCACAAACTGCTTGTCCCACTCACACAATCTTAATAATTGCAAAAGCAAATTTAATTGGCTGTATTGTCACAAAAGACACAATTCAATGCTTCATTGCAGCATACGTATATCCCCTCTCACACCAAAAAAGCGCTCTTACAAAAAAAAAAAAACCACGGGTTTAATTGCAAAAGCAAATCCCGAAAGCCAAAATACGAAATATTGCCAAGAGACACCATGTTGCTCAAAGGCACAAAAAGTTCAAACGCTGCACAGCGAAGCACAAAGTGGACTAGTTACCGAACCAGTTTCCACCAGACCAACTCAGGTTGAGAACAAAAACTTTAATTCACAATTAAGTAAATCGCAAAAGTTAAAGAAACTTCCATTAGCAAACAAAACTATAAAAGATCAGTATTGTGCGCACTTCTCTAAAGCCACAACTACTCGA
This sequence comes from Bactrocera dorsalis, assembly GCF_023373825.1. Taxonomy (NCBI): domain Eukaryota; kingdom Metazoa; phylum Arthropoda; class Insecta; order Diptera; family Tephritidae; genus Bactrocera; species Bactrocera dorsalis. The sequence goes on from NC_064303.1 coordinate 60,913,995, forward strand.
TCAAATAATGGCCGGTATGTCGTACGACTACCACTAGAGCCACAATTTTCCAATACTCCACAAATTGGTATAAAAAACAAAGTCAGAGTTACCTCTGACAGTCCCTATATTAAAAACTCATAAAAATTTTCGGCCCCGCAGAATGGCTTTCGACAATGATGAAAAAAAATCCTAGAGTGGTGGCGGACTAGTAAACGCCAAATTAGTGCATAAGCACTTAAATATAAAATATAACAAAAGTGACTCCAAAAGTAAAAACACAAAAAAAATCGACACTTTTCATACAATATTGCTCCACAGAGGCCTAAATTGTAAAATAGAAAAGAAAAACTAACAAAAGCAGATATCGCTCTTATCGCCCCTACATAAGCGCTCCTCATAAGGGTAGTTGGTGAGAATCTGTTGTAAAGCATGAACATCCCACTTAAAAAATTATAATTCTAATGAAGCCGTTCGCAATTACCGGCCACTCCCTCGCAAGATCCCTCTATTGGCACAGCCCTAACTCCAGGGCTAGGGAGTACCCATTCTGGCCATATCTGCGCCAGGCGTGGAGTTACTACCCTTCATAAGCCAAGAATAAATTAAATGCAAACAATTGCCGATAATACAGAAAAGGCAAATACTAAGCAACCGGTATACCAAAACGATAAAATAATAAGTTGTAAATAACCGCTAGTAAAATAAATAAAATCAAACAATTTTGCAAATTTACTATAATAATAAGTCATCAAAACACGCAAAAGGAAATTACTACCTCAACTTACATAAAATACAATTTTCTATTGAAACCAAAATCAGTTCTTACAGCTAATATTCTGCGGACTCGACTACTTCACCAACAGTAAGCCGAATTACATGTCTCAGATTATATATATAAAACTAGGCAAAATATTCGCCTAGGGGGCCCAGTATGTTTAAATGAGTTAAGCGTCCACCCACTTTATCAGAAAAAACTGGCGCACACTAATAAGACAGCTTAATTCACCACAGCTGATGACTCTATACCACACCATAATTGAGAACATCACCCAGCAAGCGGCCACCACACTAATAATACAATATCACTCAGCACAACTCACCACACTTCTACATCAATCAACCCACTCAACAAAAAGGATGGGAAAAAGGATAGCGAACACAATTCCTCGCATACCCACATACAATTCGCACGTTAACAACTCGTTAAAAACAATTCGAACCACACATTCGTCCACACACTGCGCCGCGTAAGCACTACCTCTTCGTTTTTAACCCCCGTCCTTCGCGCTACAGTAAGCTTTCGTCTACAGCGATCTGGCGCGCTATGTACATTCACTCGTTTATGTTGGTTACCCCAAATAATTGAACATCTAATGTTAATAAAATAAACTTTGTAAGAATACATATAAAGACTTTCTAAATAAATTACATTTTATAACTTACTACTAAGGTAACCCGGTACTTTTATTTCAAATGTGCGTGACATTATATCTATTGGTTACAAAAAATAAATATTATTAAACTTTGGTCCTATTCGACCTTACATATATAATAAAAAGAGCGGGCGCGAAATACAGAAATAAATGACATAGCGGGCGCGAAGCCGGTTCAAACAACAAAAAATATACATACATAAACAACCACAAAAAAAACGGGCGCGAAGTAATACAAAACTAACAAAAAATTTTAAACATCTCCATTTCACCAAAGTCACCTCAACAAGAGGACTGGGAGAAGAGACCACAAACGCATACACTCAAGACCACGTACATACATACATGCACTCAAAATGTCCCCAAAACCCCTGGCGGAAATACAAGTGAGTTGGTTGTATCGTTCCTATCATTATTTATATTATATATACATATGCATGGTTTAATAAAAAAAAAGGCCAAAAATTTAAAACAGATAAATTTGCGTTTCTAACCATCCATTAGAATAAAAAAACTGTTGCCAAACTGTTTTAGTATTCGGTTATTTCCCGGTAAAAACCGAAATACCACTAAGAAACAAAACAGTTTGGCAATACGTATATATAATAAATGATTGATTGCCGCTAAATGCTTACAGTTGTGTGAAAACACAAAATTATTTCTACAATAAACAATCTTTCAAGTATTTCCAGCGGTACCCCTTATAGTTAATCAACTATAAACAGGACTGCTTAAAATAAGCTACATACATATATCCGATATATATTTATATAAATTACAAAGAGTAAATTTACTCTTTTATACATAACAGTCGAAAAACATATACGAGGAAACTATACATATATTTACTTATATACATACGTATAATATCTACCCACCTGAAGTGTATGCTAATTTTCTTTTCGCGGTTTATCCGTACGGCGTATATCCATACATATGAGTGACATTGCTACACTCACTCAAACAATAAATTAATATCAATACGCTCTTATACGTCTTATACGTTAGAAGTAAAATAATCGAGATGACCTTCTGTAGCAGTTATTAAGCAAGGATGAGTTAGTCATTAAGCAAACATTGAAATGTGACGTATTAATTAAATATTGTAATATTTAAATTTGTTAATAGATTAAAATTAAATCCAATAAACTAATATTAAAATTTCACTGGCGCAGTCGGTAGGATCTACGAAAAAGATCCTTAAACGAACCTACAATTAAAAAATTAATAATAATCATAATAATAAAAATAAAGTTAATAAAAATAAAAATAAATACACGCTCTGAATAAAAAAAGGCATATTCTATTGTCATGCCGTTGGATGTCAATGTCAAAGTAAAGCAGTTCAATGTCAAATAAAGATCAGTGTAGTGTCTTTCAATATCATGCCAATGTCAATGTAAATTAAGGACAAATTAATGTCAAAGGAAAGACATCTACAATACAAAAAAAAAAATTATTAAGAACGGTTCCAGTGACAGTGACAGTTTACACGAAAGAACGAGAACTAAAATACAAAAAAAAAATTAATCAAATCGGCTTCAGTGATTTACACGAATATTAACTAGTTAAGAGACTCAAAAAACTCACATTGTATGAAAATTAATACCCTTGACAATAAAGAATTCGTGTATAAAAAGAGAGCTTTAGAACAAATACTACTAAAGTAAAGAAAAATTTTACCGATATCTATTACTTAATTTTGTTAAGATAATTTGATAAAAAAAAAGAACTATATAAAAAACAATTGATCTAATCTATATACTGCTCTTATCAATGCGCGTTGAAGAAGAGTTAGAAACTATAGACAAAAAGTTGAGCTCTCTTAGTATAAATAAAGAAATAACAATGACCGAAGGAAGAGAAAAGCGTGATCTCGTTATGCAAACCATTAAACTGATTCAACCGTTTGACGGCAACAAAAACTACTTAGCGATGTATGTCGACAGCATGGATAGCGTTGTACCTCGGTACACAACTATCTCTTCAGAAGAGGCTGCATTTTATTTCAACTGTGTTACCTGCACTCTAAGAGGTTCTGCTCTTGATATTGTAAGACGGGAGCAACCGTGTGATTGGACAACACTACGACAATTGCTTATCGATGAATTTGGCGAACATACACCTGTATCTACTCTTATTTTGGAAATCAGTAATATAAAATTTAAGAATAGTGTAAAATTATTGTGCGAAGAAATTAACATCGAAGTATGTAGAGTAAAAGATTGCATTAAATTAAAAAATGAAAATATACCCACTAAAACATTTTTGTACAAAGAGCTAGATCAGATTAGTTTAAAGACGTTGAAAAGGGAATTGCCAAATTATTTAACAGCATTAATAAACGCAAATTTAGTAACTGACCTTAAGTCCGCAGTTAAAATTTTGAAAGAAAATAATGTTTTTGAAGACGATAGAAGATTGAGCAAAACCAAACAAAATCATAATCAGAGAAACATCCCATTTCCCAGAGTTCCTAACCTTTCTCACATAAATTCAAATAGAGAAAATGGTAACGAGTTTCAACATTTTTGTCCGTCTAATGTAAATCGATTTTTTGACTATTCTCATGACAATAACTATCAGGGATATGCATTGCCACCTAATAACGCAAATCATTTTTATCATTCAAATCCAAATGGATGGATTTATCACCCACAAATGAATACAACTTTGAATTGTCCTAATAGTTATACTAATAGAAATAATTTTAATGCGCATAATGACAATAATGTACCTAAAATAAATTCGCAACAAACAAGAAGGCAAAATGAAAGTAATTCGAATCAATCTAGAATAAGGCGATACGGCGCTCCTCAACCAGTGGAATTTGAGTCATCAAATTTTCAATTAGAAGCCTCGGAGGATTACCAACAATAGAATTAAAGATTGAACATAAATTTATAAGGTTTTTGATAGATACGAGGTCTTCTGTTATTTTAATTAAGCCCCAAGTTCTTAGTAGTAGAATCGTTGAAGTTGAACCAATATTATTAAAAACAGTTACAGGAAAGGTATTACTTAAACAAATTCAAGAAGTTTTCGACAATTACCATAACCACAAATTGACGTTTTACGTTTATAATTTCTCCGATAATTACGACGGATTATTAGGCTACAATACACTTCGTCAGCTCAACTCTAAAATCGATTTAAAAAATAATACGATTAGTTTACAAGGACATATATACAAATTTTTCAACACTGTTAAAAATTATACACACACAAACTTACTAACCGAATTGAAAGTCAATGATGGTCAATTTACTAACACATTCAGACTCAACCATATAAATAATGAAGAATCGGAAAAATTGAATAAATTACTGAAGAAACACAAAACTTTATTTTACAAGGAAGGTGAGAAGCTTACATTCACCCACAGAATTAAACACAAAATAAAAACTATTCATGAAGATCCCATCTACGTTAAATCCTATAGGTACCCAGAAGTACATAAAGCGGAAGTAAACAAACAAATAAAAGATATGTTAGAACAAAAAATAATTTGCCACAGTACTTCTCCATATTCTGCACCGATTTGGGTGGTACCTAAAAAGCTAGATGCTTCAGGTAAAGACAAGTGGAGAATCGTTGTAGATTACCGTAAGTTAAATAATATTACTGTGGATGACAAGTACCCCATTCCAAACATGGACGAGATACTGGACAAGTTAGGTAGATGTTTATACTTCACGACAATTGATTTGGCGCAAGGATTCCATCAAATCGAAATGGATCCAATACATAGACAAAAAACAGCTTTTTCTACACAAAATGGCCACTTCGAATTTTTGAGAATGCCATTCGGTTTAAAAAATGCGCCAGCCACCTTCCAAAGGCTGATGAATACAGTCTTGGACGGTCTAATTGGGAAAGATTGCATTGTGTATTTAGATGATATAGTAGTTTTCAATACATCTCTGCAGGAGCACATCGAATCTCTCGATAAAGTGTTTCAAAGATTAGCTGAAGCGAATCTAAAAGTGCAGCCGAACAAAAGTGAATTTTTAAAACAAGAAACCGAGTTTCTTGGCCATGTTATTACCCCTTCCGGCATAAAACCAAATCCTAATAAAGTCGTAGCAATTTTAAATTATCCGATTCCCAAAACGGAAAAGGAAATAAAACAATTTTTGGGTTTAGCGGGATTTTACCGCAAATTTATACAAAATTTTTCAAAAATAACAAAACCCTTAACAAATTGTTTAAAAAAAGGCAATATAGTGAATAATTCAGATAAAGAATTTATCAGAGCCGTAGAAACTATCAAGTTATTAATAACAAAAGAGCCGATCTTGGCGTATCCAAATTACGAGAAATTATTTACGTTAACGACAGACGCCTCTAATGTAGCATTAGGAGCAGTATTAAGCCAAAATGGACATCCGATCTGTTTCGCCAGCCGTACACTCAATGAACATGAGTTGAACTATTCGGCAACAGAAAAAGAGCTCTTGGCAATGGTATGGGCTACGAAATACTTCAGACCGTATTTATATGGCAGAAGGTTCTTAATAAATAGTGATCATCGTGCAATGGTTACATAATTTAAAAGAGCCAAATGCAAAACTGCAACGGTGGAAGATTAGGTTGAATGAATACGATTTTGATATCAAATACATTCCTGGTAAAGAAAATCATGTTGCCGATGCGCTATCTCGCGTTAAAATTGAAGAATGTAACGTTAATGAAGTAACTGTTTCGAATGTAGCCACAATCCATTCCGCTGACGAAGACTCCGGTGAGTTTATTAGAATTGCCGAAAGGCCATTAAACGTATTCAGAAACCAACTTAAACTAATAAGATCTAACCAAAATTGTACAAACACATGCAAAATATTTTCTAACAATCTTACTACTATAACTTATACGGCACTAACAACTGAGTTTATAAAGGACA